>NC_088872.1:1804989-2049629 GCF_032884065.1 Artemia franciscana | reverse complement strand
TTTTATTATAGTTCTGGCTGCCTTAAAGAAACATCGTGGGATCTTATAAACGAAAAAAATAGAACCAGTAGAAGAATGTCTATCATGGTTGCAGCTGTTGTTGCAGCCTAGTTAAGAGTGAACCACAATCTCACAGTAACCAAAAAGTGAAAAATGCACTTTAAAAAAACTGGCAACTATTCAGGAATGGTAGCTATTATTTTGATTAATCTTAAAAATAAAAGTTCATTACGAGAAAAAATTTATATTGATTTCAAAACAGAGCCCAAATCCCTCAAAATGTCGACAGATCAAAATAAAAATTGGTATATTGGAATCGGCATTGTCAAAAAATCTTTTTTAGGGGTTATTTTAGGGTATTACTAAAAGCGCCTAGTTTTGCCACGTTTTACCCGTGCATTTTCGCAATGTCATGGTTCTAGAAAATGTGCAAAATGCCCCAAATTTAAACCAATGGTTCCAATTAATTCGGATTTGTTTGTAAATACACATGCTTTTCCTTGTTTTCTTCTCAATTTCATTGTAGTTTTCAAATGGGGTATCAGGTTTCTGGTAGAAAGAAAAAAAAGCATTAAAGCTTTAGACGAAGAGGAATTATCACGTATATGACGCGAATTGCACCCTTTTTATTATCTTAATCTTCGAGATAAAGTTTTTCCGTAGTTTAGAAAAAATTCTCAATGTTCTAATTCAATTACTATTGGTTTTCATAAGTCGCCCGTAAAGAATTGGAAAAAAAATTCAAACTTTAGCGTAAAGCGCAACGTATTAATCAGGAGGCAAACCCCTTCACATACATATTAATGTTTTATTGGTTTCAAGTTTTATTGTTGCTCCTTACTTTCAGTTGAAAAGACGTGTTTTGTTTTTATTCAATGTCTGATTATCTTTTAAATAATGCCAGGAAATCTGCCACCTAACCCCTGGGTACTTCCTCCCCATGAAGATTCCTTTCCCTAGAAAATATAGCGAGAGAAAAATCCCCCACTTTAAAAAAGTATGCTTACTTGCTAATAAGAAAAACTATACGAAAATGATGTGCAAATTTTTTAAATTTAAGACCTCCCCTTTAGGGTTTGTGGGTGATTATATTCTCTCCAAAGGCATAGTTTTTGGGCATTTTAACTAAGCTGAACAAAGTAACCGTCTCAAAATTTGTATTGGGCAGTTTTAGAAAAAAATGGCTTTTGAGGGAGTTTCGATCTTTTAGGTCTCTTAAAAAAGACTCTTAAATTTTTACACAATCACCCCTTGGGGGCAAAAACGCTACAAACAAACAAACACGCATCCATAATATTTCTTCTGGCAAGAGATACAAATATCCACATTTTTAATATAGGTGCCTATATAATAGAGTTCTCTCATATGCTGAATCTGATAGAGTGAATTTCATTGAGGTTTTTTTACTTCTAGTTGGGTTTTTTCTCCTTTTTCAAAAATTGGACAAAGTTTTTCAGGGTCGTAGCTCCTATGGGTAGCATTAAACTCAACGTATTTTATCGTTATCAATATCACCATTCTATTTTCTTGGAGTTTTGCTTACTGTTGAGCCGTACTGCTCCTTACATACAGTTTGTTACCAAAAACTGCTTGACAATTGTTTTGCCTTTAAGTTCAACCTTTTCTACGTTTTTAATTAAACAAAGGCTTTACAAAAAAGTAATTTATCAGGGAAAAGTTAATGCCCTTATTAACTTAAGACTTGGACTTAACTTAAGATTGGGGAGTAATAGAAACCTATAAAATTCTAATCTTAAGCGAAACGAATTGACTATTAAAGAATAAATACAGCCCTATTTATGCAATGTTATAAAAACAAAGTAAATTTTAATATATTTAGTTTTCAGTATGGTCCAAAATTAGACCTCAGAAGATTAGGGTTTGGAGGGAGGAGGATACTATTACCAAAATTATGTTTGTAGAAATATTTGTTTGTTTTAAGTTCAATTAAATTTTTACTCAATTTGGTATTTATTTATTTATCCGTGAGGTTGTAATATTTATGCTCGTAACATTATTTATTTTAATTTCTGGTTGTTTCAAGTCTTAAATCTAATATGGCTCTTTTTCAATTTTTGCTCGTTGTTTGTTGTAAAAGCCTTATTATTGGCTACTATGATGAATGTTTCAAGCTCTTCAGTTTTTTGGCTTTATATATAAAATATCCAAGTTCAGCAGGGTTGTATACTTACAAATACAAGGCTAATGCCTTAATAATTACCACACTCACTTTTTTCATCAGTCTTATAGAGGGGTTTAATTAGAGATTTCCCAATTTTCCTAAGTTCTTCTTCTTTAATAAAAATAATACTTCTACCGTCACATAACCATCACTTGGAAACTCATTCATCACACTATCAGCACCTGGGGCCTAATTATTTCTGAATCCTCCCAGTATTGTCAAAAAATTCTTCCTCGAAAATAAATCTTCCTGCACATCCGATGTGTCAAAAACTTTTTCGTTCCTCTGTATATATTCTTCAGTAACTCTCTCGAACATTCTCAAAATATTCTGTCCATTTCTTTTCAACTGTTTTCTTATCAAACAGTTCGTGATAACAAACTGTAGTAAGGAGCGACCCGGCTCAATAGTAAACGAAACTCTAAAAAACGGAATTTTGATAATAAAAGATACATCAAAAGAATCAAATTATCAGGCTGATTTTAAATATATAAGTTTCACCAAATTTAGTCTTTGTCATCAAAAGTTACAAGCCTGAGAAAATTTGCCTTATTTTGGAAAATAGGAGGATACACCCCCTAAAAGTAATAGAATCTTAACGAAAATCACACCATCGCATTTAGTATAACAGAGAACCTTATAGAAAAAATTTCAAGCTCCTATCAAAAAAATGTGGAATTTCATATAATTTGCCAAAAGACAGATCACTGGTGCGTGTTTATTTGTTTTTTTGTTTTTTTTTCCTAGGGGTCATCGTATCGACCAAGTGATCCTAGAATGTTGCAAGAGGGCTCATTCTAACGGAAATGAAAAGTTCTAGTGCCCTTTTTAAGTGACTAAAAAAATTGGAGGGCACCTAGGCCCCCTCCCACGCTCATTTTTTCCCAAAGTCAACTGATAAAAATTTTGAGATTGCCATTTTGTTCCACATAGTCGAAAACCATATTAACTATGTCTTTTGGGATGACTTACTCCCCCAAAGTTCCTGGGGAAGGGGCTGCAAGTTACGAACTTTGACAAGTGTTTACATACAGTAATGGTTATTGGGAAGTGTAAAGACGTTTTCAGGGGGATTTTTTTGGTTTGGGGGTGGGGTTGAGGGTAGGGGGCTGTGTGGAAGGATCTTTCCTTGGAGGAATATGTCATGGGGGAAGATAAATTCAATGAAAAGGCCGCGGGATTTTCTAGCATTACTATAAAAAAACAATGAAAAAATAAACATGAAAAAGTTTTTTCAGTTGAAAGTGAGGAGTAGCATTAAAACTTAAGACGAACAGAGATTTTTACGCATATGAGGGGTTCTAAAAATACTTTAGCATAAAGAGCGAGGTATTTAGGACGAGATAAATACCTCGCTCTTTATGCTAAAGTATTTTTAGTAATTTCAACTATTTATTCTACGGCCTTTCTGATTCAGGGGTCATTCTTAAAGAATTGGGACAAAATTTAAGATTTAGTGTGAAGAGCGAGGTAATAACGAGGGGACAAACCCCCTCATATACATAATAAAGTTATAAGAATATAAAAGTTTGTTACGTAAGTTACGTCTTAAGTTACGTATATTTTTTACTAATAAAAACATTCGTTAAAAATTAAAAGTTCTAGTTGCCTTGTTAAGTAACCGAAAAATTGGAGGGCAACTAGGCCTCCTTCTCCGCCCCTTATTTCTGAAAATCGTCTCATCAAAACTAAGAGAAAGCCATTTAGCCAAAAAAAAAAAAACAATATACAAAGTTCATTTCAATAATTTATTTGCGGAGAGCCAAAATCAAATATGCATGAATTCAAAAACGTTCAGAAATTAAATTTAAAAAAAAATAGTTTTTTTAACTGAAAGTAAGGAGCGACATTAAAACTTAAAACGAACAGATATTACTCCATACGAAATGGGTTGTCCCCTCCACAATCCCTCGCTCTTTACGCTAAAGTTTGACTCTTTGCCACAGTTCTACTTTTAAAAACAATTAAAAACTTTAGTGTAAAGAGCGAGGCGTTGTAGAGGTGACAACCCATTTCATATACGGAGTAATTTCTGTTCGTTTTAAGTTTTAATGTCGCTCCTTACTTTCAGTTAAAAAAACTAGTTTTTTTTTATTTAATCGAAAACTGTGGTCCCTTTCCATATCTTTAACAGAGACTAGTACAGATCTTAGTCACAAATAGTCGTAATCGAAGTCTTAAGCAGTCAAAGTTACAAGTTATTGCAGTGACAAGTAGTCGAAGCCTTAAGTAGTTACTGTCGCTATCGCAAGTAATTATAGTAGGCTAGTAGTAGTAGTAATCCCGAAAATGTTGATTTAATATCTCAGAAGCTGGGGCATAATGGCATCAGAGAAATAGTTATTGACCTTGAAAGTTTTGACTAGAATACCCTTTTCAAATTTCAATCATTTTTGAGGGGAAGGGGAATCCAATAATAGGTGGGGTGTTGGTTGCATCTCGATGACTTTCAATAAACCTGTCAATTTGTCCTGAGAAATTAAAATGAATACCCTTGTCGTCCCTTAGATATTGCTAACACACCATTGTGACGATCAATAGTGACCATAACTTGTTTTCATTTTATTTACTTCCCTCCCCGCAGCCTTTCCCTGCAAGCTTCATCTTAATTTCCTAGGGCTTTTTGGAGACATACTAATAAAGAACCTTGAATACAGACAATAGGTAACTTAAATAGCTTATAACCCTTCATCCAGGGCTTGTGGAGGGGACGTGTCATTCTTCAAGGCATAGTTATTTAATCTTTTGAATCTTTTGAACAAACTGCCAATCTCAAAATTTTGTTCTGATCTTTTAGGGGAGGTTAACTAAAAAGGATTGGCATGGGGGAGGGTGTGGTGACTACAGATGGGTAGACTCCTGGAAATCGGTAGAAAAATAACGAATACACTTCTTAAGAACCCCAGCTGGATTTGCCAATTGATACTTTCTCTGTAGAAGAATTGCTTGTCCATGTTGGAAGTTCCATAAAATACTTTGCAAATTTACAATAAAGGCAGTGAACTTGCTTTCTCTTACCAAAGTTTAAAAGAAAAAATAAGAACAGGAACAAGTAGGCGAGGAACTATTTGGCCACTATATAGATGTAGAACATTATATAACTATAATCACATACGAAATAAAGTCAGGAATGCATACACAGCCCAAATTTTACAAGCATATTCTTCATTGCCTGGTTCGCAGCTAATTTCGGATTTGCTCCAATATGCGTAGGCCAACCCAGGAAAGTTAGGCTGCTAGCAAAAGGAACTTCAGAGCCAAATAGACCTATTGAACTTTTATTCTCTTTATAGTTAAATGGTAGAACAACTGTTTTATCAGTGATAACCCTCAAACCAATATAATTGCATTCTTTTTAGATACTCAAAATTGCAAAAATACTCTTGGGATATACGGGAAAGGCTTAGTAAATTATCCGCAAACATAACTAACAAGAGATCAGCTCTTTTGAAGATAGTGAATAGTTCAACTTATCCTAAGCGCCAGTAAGCAAGAAAAAATGTTTACCAGAAAATTCAGAGCTTTGTGGGATTGTTAGTTCAAATCTGGGAGTTTGGGTAGAGATTCTAAGATATACCAGAGTGGACAAGCAAACTGGTAAAATATACCCAGACTGAGAAACTACACATGGAAGGCTACGTAGAGTTTAGTTCCAAAGGAGCAGCGTGGCCACTGAAAGTGTGGTTTGAGTAAGAGCTAAATAAGTAAAAAAAGCTTGGAATGAAAAGAAACGGAAAAAATTTTTACAGAATGAATCATGGCAAATGTAGACTTGGAAAGAACGAATGGGAAAGCTGGAAAACTAATTGGTCAATATTTTGTAAATGACCTTGGCATGGGTATATGATTGTTGCTTGGATTACCTCTACAATTCTCAAAACTCCACCTATTGTTTGTGTATAGTATTTGTCTTGATTCTTTAAGAAAAAATTCCTGAAACACAATGGTCATTCAATTAGGACCATGAGAATTTTGTTTTAAGTACTAAAAAAAACTACTAAATTTTTTTTCGAGTATTAAAAGCAAAAAACTTCAGCGTGAAGAGTGAGCTGTTGAGGTGGAGCAACACTCCTAATAAATGTAGTAATTTTTTTTAATTTGTATTGAATCAAATGATGTGATTTTCAATAACATTCTTTGACTTTTAGGGGGTGTTTCCCTTCTTTTTGAAAAATCAAACAATTTTTTCTTGGCTTGTAGCCTTGAATTTGCAAAACGAAACTTAATAAAACTTATATATTTTTAATTAAGATAATATACCGATACTTTTGATATATCTATTAGAATCAAAACTCCATTTTTTGGAGTTTTGGTTACTATTGAGGCTTGTCGCTTCTTACTTACAGTTCATTACCACGAATTCTTCGATGATTTTGGCATGATGATCAGATTGTTGCTTCAATTGCCTCTGTCATTCGATATAATGTTAAAAGTTTTAAAGCAAACAACATATTTTGAAATTGTGGCAAGCAATAGTAAAGATAATTGAAAAGTCGGAAAATTAATTGGTCTTAAAAAAAAAAAAATTAAGGATAGAAATTAATCAAAGGGGGAAACAATTAATCAAAGGAGGAACGCTATTTAAAAGGTGATAACTTAAAGTAAATGTAAAGTGAAAATTAGTGGAAAATATATTCGGAAACAATATTGATTTACCTAAGGTAGAAGGTAAATCTTCCTTCCAGTTTTTTATTTCCCTAACAGATTTAGTGTTATTTCCGATTTACTGGAAACACAGTAGATATTTCACGGTAATAGTATTTAAGAAATTAGCAAAGTATCTTTACTAAAAGTGATTCAAGGTAAAAACTAGTTCCCAATCAAACACGGAATGATCCAAAGGACCCCACCCTCTATGTTATCTTTGAACCTCACATGTTGTTTCCTTTCATTCAAATTCATGTATTCTCTAGATATCTACTTTGGTGTCACTGGAACCTTTCTATCAAGGGAGTCGTATATACATGGTTTAGACGCTAGGCAGCTTTCCTGTATCAGACAAAGACTGGGGGTTGCCAAATTAACAGCGCTTGATAACAACACTTGCTTGGTTGACATGGGACCTTTTAAATTGATGTCATTCCTTAGAAGTGAATTTGGAGCTGAAATTGTGACTCATGCCGTTGGGGAACAAAATTGCTCATGTTGGACCCTAAAGGCTGACAAGATATAACCAACTTGCTAGTGAAAAAGATTTTTTGACTATTTTATTAAATAAACAGTTTTAAACTCGCTTGTTGTGCGGTAAACATTTTAGTTACCTTCATAAATTGTTAATGACCTCCTTACTTTCTGTATTTGTTTTATTTTCTTTTATAGAAAAAATACTGATGGCTTCACGGAATTACATTGCATTTTGTAGGAGGTAGGGAGGTAGGAGGTAAGGAGGTAAGGAGGAATTGATGTATTGATATTTTTTTTAAGCTAGGTATTTCACAGTATATTTACTAGGTATATTCACTAGGCATTCACTAGGTATTTCAAGTTAGGTATTTCACGGCCTTTTACTGCAGTTTTATGGCTTGGAAAGTCCTTCCAAAAACGATTTGATTTTTTTTACGGAACTTGTACTAAGGAATTTTCCAAAGGCAAGACCATGGAAACAAAAGAGAGGGAGAATGGTTCATAGACTTTGCCTATGTAGATAATTTCAGAGACCTAGATAAAAAAAATCCAAAACATTCAAAAAATAATACAACATAAATCAGTTAAAGTCAAGTACAACTGCAAACAAAAATGTATTAATCAATCGGGCATGTAAGTTCATATAGTATCATCATTACTTCAAAGACTCTTTCCATACCCTTTGCTTTAGCTACTTTTAAAGTCAGATGAAACAAAGAAAAGAATCTGAAAGGGACAGACGGGGCTTTGGCTAGTAATGGAAAACAAGGAGAGCAAAAATCAAACGAATATTCCACTTGTGTAAAACAAGGCGTTTTCTGCATAGAATAAGACAAAAGTAAAAAATGACTAGAATCTAAAACTAAATTAATTTTTCAAAATTTCCTCGTAGGCAGCACAATAGCGCTGCTTAAATAAGGAGCGATACGGGCTCAATGTAATATCTTTTTTTTCTTAGAAGGATGATCGTATAAATTTTGAAGGTCAATCATTGCAATGGTATTCAGATGTTTTACTGCACTTTTTGAGATTCAGTGGGTGGATACCCACCCCCTCGCCCCCTAAACCTCAACTTTTCCCAAAATGCATCTGATAGAAATATCGAGATGGCCATTTGTTGTCGTAGAAATTTCGAGAATTTTTCATAAGATTGGAAAATGAAAGGGCTGGTAACTTTGTCAATAGACAAAAGTGAATTAAGGGCAACAAGCCCCCCTCCCCTCAAACACCCATCAGTTCCCAAGAAATCTAATCCAAATTTTGAGATTGTCATTTTGTTCAGCGTAGTTGAACGGTCTAGATATTATGCCTAAGAGGATGACACTCTCTCCCCAGCCCTCAGTGCAAGGGTTGTAAGATATGCCCCAAGGGCATATAAGGCTTAAATGCAAATCTTGCTCATAAAAACTCCAGAGGGGGCTTATTTGATTGGAAATCAAATGTTCTACTGCCCTTTTTATGAGTCGAAGTGATCCACCCTCCTCCCCACGTCGAATTTACACAAATATGTCCAATAGAAATTTTGAAGCCATATGTTCGAAAATAGTCCGAGGATCATATAATAAAGCCTATAAGGTTGCAGAATCCCCAAGAGTCTGGGGGTAAGGGTTGTAAATTATGTCCCAGGGGCATATAAGGTCTTAATGGAAGGGGTGGTCTTGGGAACTTTAGAAGTCTCTTTTGATTGAAAATGTATAGTTCCAGTTCCCTTTTAAGATTCAAACATGATGGAGAGCAACTAGCCCCGTATCCCTGACATTCTTTTTTCCTGAAACGTATTCAATTAAAATTGTGAGATAGCCATTTTATTACAAATAATCCACAGATCATATAGCAATATTTTTAGGATGAACATATTCCCCAAGAGCCCATGGGCATTAAAAGTTCTTATGGAACGGGTAGTAGTATAAACCTGAAATGAACCTCATTTGATTGCAAGTTGGAAGTTTTAGTCCCCTTTTTAAGAGTCAAAAATGAACGGAGGGTAATCAGCCCCTCATCCAAGCCCATCATCCCCAAAAATCTATCCCATCGGAATTTTAAGAGATCTATTTTCTTCAACTTTGTTCAAAAGTCCAGTAATAATGTCTTTTGGGATGTCATTCTCCCTGCAGTCCTCAGGACAAGGGCTGTTAGTTAGGCAATGCTTTTGTTGTTTACACATAGTATATTTTAAATGAAACAGGTATACATATTTGAACTTTACTTTCCGAGAAGACGAAGGGCATTCAGGTAAGCCAATAAGAGAATGTTGAGTAGAGTTTCAAACTAAATCGAAACACGTTATCTGTCTATGGATTATCAAAAAGGTGTAACACAGAAATAATTGAGTATATTTATTTGGAAAATCTAGGAAATGAAAGGAGTTTAGGGGGGGACCTAAAATCTTGAAAAACGTTTAGAGTGGAGGGATTGGGATGAAACTTGGTGGTAAAAATAAGCAGAAGTCCTAGATACGTGATTGACATAACCTGAATGGATCTGCTCTATTTAGGGGAGCTGAGGGGGGGGGGGTTTAATTTTGAAGAATTAGAAAAAATAAGGTATTTTTAACATACGAAGGAGTGATCGGATCTTAATGAAATTTCATATTTAGAAAGACCTCGTAACTCATATTTCTGATTTTAAATCCATATAGGATCCAGCGTCATTGGGGGGGGGGGGTGAGGAGGAGTATAAAATCTTGGAAATCACTTAAAGCGGAGAGATCAGGATGAAACTTAGTGGGAAGAATAAAATCATGTCCAAGATGCGTGACTGACATAACCGGACCGGATCTGCTCTCTTTGATAGAGTCTGGGGGGGGGGGAGTAATTAAAAAAAAATAGAAAAAATAAGATATTTGTAACTTACGAACGGGTTATCACATCTTAATGAAATTCGATAATTAGAAGGGAGCTCTCAGTTTAAATCCTGACCAGATCTGGTGACATTGGGAGTGAGTTGGAGGGGGAAGCTGGAATTCTTGGATAAAGTGAAAATTGAGGTATCTTTATCTTACGAATGGGTGATCGGATCTTAATGAAATTTGATATATAGAAGAAACTTATGTGTCAGATGCTCCATTTTCAATTCGAATTGGATCTGGGGACAGATGGGGTTGGAGGGGGGATACAGAAATATTGGTAAACGTTTAGAGTGGAGAGATCGGGATGAAAGTTGATGGGAAGAATAAAAACAGGTTCTAGATACGTGATTGACATAATTGGAATGGATCTGTTCTCTTTGGAGGAGCTGAGGGGTTTTAATTGGAAAAATTGAGGTATTTTTAACTTCAGAACGGGTGCCAGGATCTTACTGAAATTTGATCTTTAGAAGGAACTCATGTCTCAGAGCTCTCACTTCAAATCACGATCAGATCTGTTGACATTTGGAAGAGTTGGATGGGGAAATCGGAAATCTTGGAAAACGCTTAGACTGAAGAAATCGAAATAAAACTTGGTGGGTAGAATAAGTAAATGTCGTAGATATGTGATAGACAAAACCGTAATGGATCCGCTCTCTTTGGGAGAGTTAAGGGGTGGGATTCAGTGCTTTGGTGAGTTCGGTGCTTTTGGACGTGCTAGGACGATGAAAATTGGTAGGTGTGTCGGGGAGCTGCACAAATTGACTTGATCAAGTCGTTTTCCCTGATTTGACCATCTTGGGGGCTGAAGGGAGAAAAAATTAGAAAGAATGAGGTATTTATAACTTACGAGTGGGTGATCAGATCTTAATGAGTTTTGATATTTAGAAGGACGTCTTGACTCAGAGCTCTTATTTTAAATGCCGACCGTCATTAAGCCTCTGATTTTCCTTTTAAATCAATCTATTGATTCTTAGAATTTTCCTTGAGCTCATACCATATGAGCTCTTGACTTTTACGGCCTCGTCACAAGTGCCATGTGAGCTCTTAGTTCTTGTTCTAGGTTCTGATGTGTCCTGCCAACATAGTAATTTCCACAATCACAGGGTATTTGATAGACCCCTCTTTGGCGAGTAACTGGGGTTTTATCTTTAGCGGAATTTAAGAAATTCATGATTTTAAAATCATTAGTAAAAACTAAATACAGATTATTTTTGTGCAAATATTCTTTAATTTTGTTGTGATTTTTTGGATATACGAAAGATAGATAATATTTGAGGGCTTATCAGTAGCTTCAGATTGTGAAATATCTTCTTATATTTTACATTAATGTCTCTTTAGTCTACGGTCAATTATCTTATTGACAAAAGGAATGAGGTATCCATTACCAAAAAGAATATCTCTGATAAAGTTTATTTCTGAATTTATATACGAATCAGAGCAAATGTTCAGGGCAAGATCAATGAGAAAAGTTTTAACTGCTCTTTAGACTTGTGGGGGGTGATTTGAATTAAAATGAAGATATCTATTTTTTGCGTTGGCTTTCGATAGACAGTAGAATCCAGTTTATCGATATTACAAATAATTAACACATCTAAAAACGGTTGTTTATTTTCAATTTCAACTTCTAGTGTGAACTGCAAATTTCGGTCATAAGCATTAAGATGAACTAAGAAGTTGAAATACGTGAACTAAGAATTTGATATGTGACTGATGTAACCGGACCGGATCTGCTCTCTTTGGTGGAGTCTGAAGGGGGGGGGGAGTAATTCGAAAAAAAATAGAAAAAATGAGGGATTTGTAACTTACGAAAGGGTTATCAGATCTTAATGAAATTTGACATTTAGAAGGATCTTGTGCTTTAGAGCTCCCATTTTAAATACCGACCAGATCTGGTGACATTGGGGGTGAGTTGGAGGGGAAAACCAGAATTCTTGGAAAACGTGAAAATTGAGGTATCTCTATCTTGCGAATGGGTAATCGGATCTTAATGAAACTTGATATATAGAAGGAACTTATGTCTCAGATGCGTAAATATTATATAGATAATATTTGAGGGCCTATCAGTAGCTTCACATTGGGAAATATCTTCTTATATTTTCCGGGAATGTCTCTTTAGTCAACGGTTAACTATCTTATTGACAAAAGGAATGGGGTATCCATTACCTAAAAGAATATCCCTGATAAAGTTTATTTCTGCATTTATATACGAATCAGAGCAAATGTTCAGGGCACGATCAATAAGAGAAGTTACAACTGCTCTTTTGACTTGTGGAGAGTTATTTGAATTAAAATTAAGAAATCTAAATTTTGTTTGCGTTGGCTTTCGATAGATAAAATAATCCATTTTATCAGTATAATTAACACATCTAAAAATGGTTGTTTATTTTCAATTTCAACTTCTAGTGTGAAATGTAAATTTTGATCATAAGCATTAAGACGATCTAAGAAGTTGAAACACAAGTTTTTCAGAGTATTCAAGTATTTAATAACACAAGTATTTCATAAAACACAGTAGTTAGTAGTTTTGACATTGTTTCCATGCATACGAATAAAGATGTGGCTATCTCTGAGGAATTATACAAAACAAAATAGAAGAAAATTATCGCTTAATCGAGGTTTCAGCGACAGAAAATTATTGTGAAGTTTTAATGACTCTAGTTACAATTTGTAATAGGTTTTCGATGTATTTTCAGTTTCGCGATTCGTTTTATCAGCAAAAAAAAGGTTACCCATGGGGGCACCTTTATTCTGGCTACTGGCAAATATTTATGTCGAGAATCTCGAAAAATAGGCATTAACTTCTTATTTTATAAAAACACATCTATTGGGGTCTCTATATGGATGACGTAATTTACCTTTGGAATTATGGGGAAGCTGAATTTCCGGGCTTCTTAGATCTTCTTAATACTTATGACCGAAATTTGCAGTTCACCCTAGAAGTAGAAATTGAAAATGAACGACCGTTTTTAGATGTGTTAATTATTCGTAATGCTGATAAACTGGATTTTACTATGTATCGAAAGCCAACTCAAAAAATAGATATCTTCATTTTAATTCAAATCACCCCCCACAAGTCTAAAGAGCAGTTGTAACTTCTCTCATTGATCGTGCCCTGAACATCTGCTCCAGTTCGTATATAAAATGCAGAAATAAACTTTATCAGAGATATTCTTTTTGGCAATGGATGCCCGATTCCTTTTGTCAATAATATAATTAACCGTAGACTAAAAAGACATTCCCATAAAATCGAACAAGATATTTCACAATGTGAGGCTACTGATAAGCCCTCGATCATTATCTATCTTCCATATATCTCAAAAATCAAAACAAAATTAAAAAATATTTGCACAAAAAAAATCTGTATGTAGTTTTTACTAATAATTTTGAAATCATAAATTTCTTAAATTCCGGTAAAGATAAAACCCCGATTACTTGCCAAAGAGGGGTTTATTAAATACCTTGTGATTGTGGAAATTACCATGTTTGTAGGACCCATCAGAATCTAGAAAAACGGCTACACCAGCAAAAAAAACATAGACAAGGCATTAATTTCAAATAGTTCCAGCAACTCCTTTGATTCTGCTTTAGGTTGGTATATATTTAATAATCCCTCCCACACGATACTCTTTGAAAACTTTTCACTCGTCAGTAGCAATTTGGGGATAAAACAGGTGGTTTATGAATCAATCGAAATTAGTTTAAAAATAAATAATAATATTTCTTTGAACAGGGACTTGAGGGAGTACTCACTAAATTCTTGATACTCCAACTTCAATTAAAAATGATCTAACAAAATATTTTACTAAACCGATTTTTAATAGTATTGAACCAGTTACGAAAAGGTCTTGGAGACAGGCAGCCAAAAATGCAAGGTTGACTCGGAGAATTTACATTTAATGATTTTGTTCTTTTTTGTTTGAGTGAATTTATCATCTCCTTTCATTCTATTTGTCAGTCCTGGTTGAACTTCGTTGAAATAAGGATGCTAGGGCTGTTTTAATACAGTTTTTTAAATAACATTATTAGTTTCAATTTTCACATTTTAATTTAAGTTATATATATATATATATATATATATATATATATATATATATATATATATATATATATATATATATATATATATATATATATATATATATATATATATATATATACTATATATATTGTGCTGAAGACGGCCTTGGACACAGGGCCAAAATATCCACAGATTTAATTTCTATTGTCTTGAAAAGATTTTTCCTATTATTTCTACTTTGTGTTGGTTTTGTAGAGGGGTGATCACTTGAAAGCAACTGTGTATTCATGCTGGAGTCAAAACCTCTCATAACTGCGCTGTGACCTGGATTCCCGCTGATACGATTTCACGCTGAAAAGGACGTTTCTGCATAAAATAAAAATTTACTCTGTTTTTGGTGAAAGTTTAGAAAAGGTCAAGATAGATAGCCCTATTCAATGAGAGGCAAATCTGGCATAAACTCTCTTTGGGATGGTATAAAATGATGTCATTTCTCTTGTTGATGGACGGGTCTAACATCAATTTCTTCAAATACACAGGGTCAGACGCACGGACATATGAAGACAGACACAGAGACAAAAACACACACAATACAGACACAGAGACGAAAACACACACAAGCACACAGAGTCATACACACAAGCACATAAAGACAGAACGATTGACAAAAGCAAAAAAAACACTCAAAGTCAGACACACAGACACAGAGAGGGAGACAAAATCACAAACACAAACAAAGAGAGTAATACCCTTAAAAAAACAAAGACAAACAGACACAGAGACAAAATCAAACACAACCACAAGGAGTCAGGCACACAGGTACAGAGAGGGAAACGAAAACACACAAACAAACACACAGAGTCAAACAAATGAGCAGAGAAGGAAGAAAAGACGAAATCAAACGCAAACACACAGAGTCAAACACATAGGCAAAGAGACGGAAATAAAACACGCAGAAACACAGTGTCAGACACGCGAACACAAAAATACATACACAGAGACGATACGAAAGCGAACAAAAACACACAGAGTCAGATACACGAACAAACAAGGAAAGACACAGAGGCAAAAAAACTAAACCAAGCACAGAGAGTCAGACAAACGAACACACAAAGACAGACACAGGGACAAAAACACGGACAAATACACCGGGTCAGATACACAGACACAGAGAGAAAGAAAAAAACATACTAACAAATAGAGTCAGATACACAAACAAACAAAGACAGACACAGAGACAAGCAAACACAAGATCAGACACACAGGCAGAGAGAGAGAGAGAGAGACAGAGAGACAGAGAGAGAGAGAAACACCCACAAACATACAGAGTCAGACGAACAGAAAAAGAGAGAGAGAGACAAAACATACACACACATATAGGAACACACAGAGTCAGACACACGAACACAAAATCATAGACACAGAGACAAAAAACAAACACACAGAGTCAGACACACAGACACATAGAGAGAGACAAAACAAATGCGGAGGGCCGGACTTAGGGGTATTCATAGACAGACATAGAAAAAAACACACATACAAACACACAGATTATGACACAGAGATACGCAAACACAGAGCCAGAAACAGAAGCACAAAGAGAAAGAGATAAAAAACGCAGGCACACAAACTTATAGAGTGAGATCAACAAACAGCCAAATAGAGACACAGAGACAGACAAACATATGGTTAGACACACGGGCACTGACAATGAAGTAAGACTTAAATTGATTCGACCAATAAAAGTATCATCAAAAGAGACAATGAAATAACTACTTGAATCAACTTTACAGTAACAGTACCACTTATCAAAGTACGAGTACATGTAGCCAACCTGCTTTAACTTGGGTACGTGCAGTAAAGTTTAAGACATCGGGGTACGGCAAGTTGGCTGCGTTTACTCGGACTTAGTAATAGGTTGGCTCTAGGTACACGTAATATGGTAGGTGGTTCTGTTACCAATAAAGTTGATTCAGTTATTCATTTCATTGTCTCTGTTGTTGGTACTTTTATTGATCAAATCGATTCAAGTCTTATTTCCTTATCTACGCCTATGTGTCTCTTTGTGTTTGTGTCTGTGTTTTGTCTCTCTGTCTGATTATATGTGTTTGTGTACTTGTTTTGTAGCTCTTTCTGACTCTATATCTGACTCTGTGTGCTAGTGTGTTTTCGTCTCTGTGTCTGTCGTTATGTGATCTTTTGTCTGACTCTATGTTTGTTTGTGTGTTTTCTCCTCTCTTTCTCTCTATTTCTGTGTACCTCTGTAGCTGACACTGTGTATTTTTTTTTCTCTCTCTCTGCCAGTGTGTCTGACTCCGTGTGTTTTCGTGTCTGGCATTTTGTGTTCAAGTGTGAAACTCTGTATTTTTGTGTATCTGGGTTTTTGTCTCCTCTCTTTTTTGAAAGATAATTTCTGTATGTTTTAGAAGGTTTTAATTTTACAGGGGGAAATATATAAAGCGACTGGTCGAAGGGAATAAGGAAAATGGTTATGCAAGAAAATGTTTTAAATTCTATGCCCTTTCTAACAATAAAAGGGAATTTTTTGAAATATCTTCCAAAGAAACGATAAGGTGAATCATTGTCATTCAGTTTTAAATATAGGATCAATACCTTGCTAGTGAAATCATTTATGCTATAAAAGATCGGAAGCCGATGCTACACAACACCTAACTGGATTTAATACCTAACTTAATCTATTCTTTTCTAGCTAACATCAGAAACCTAATAACAATGTAACAACCAGCTGTGCGTATTACATCAATAATTAATAACATTGCCAGATGCCAGTGAACACACGGGGACAAACCATTGCGTAAAGTTTATTTCCAAGAACATTATATTAAGAATGATTTATCAGTTCAGGTGTCTAAGGCACTATTATATTGGGTAAATCTCTGGTCATATGTTCAGTTGCTAGAGTGGACAAAAATTTTTGCTGTCGTCGGATTATAAAGGTGCTCTTACTCAAAAATCTTGAAAAAAATAGCTCAGAAATCTTTTTTGGGGAAAAAATGCGTTATCTTGGAGGAAATCTCCGTTGGAGAATTTTAAAGCTGGGAAATTTTCCCCAGGGAGTATTTTACACAAAAGAAGACTTTTTTCAACCATGGGGAAGGATAAACGCATAGACCCTAAAACTCTAAGCACAGCAATGAAGTTATTCTCATTGTAATTATCAGTTTACAAATTATTGCTCGTTACTTATAATAATAGTTTATTTTTTAGGTCTTATGGAATAGAGTTTGCATAGGTGTTTACTAGCAGGGGTGGATATAGCATTAATATCGGGGATATCAGCAGAACTCAGACTCCCCGTTTTTTTTGTTCATGCCTCTGTAATTAGCACACATTTTAACCATATGGAGGAGAGGGACACATACCCCTAAATTCAACCCCTGGGCGCATCCATGTGTAATAGCGGTAAATGTCTTCGTCACTTAAGAAATTTCACGTAATATATGTTGATTTTTTAAGAGCTAATATAGAATCGGCATTTTATATTTGCACTAACTTTTCAGTGTAATCAAAGTTGAAGCAGGTAAATTTAAATTGATTTAAAATTTCAAAGTTAATTTAAAGTTTTAAGTGGTGGCAATAATCATTTGAGTTTGCGTAACAGCGTAACACAGTGAGACTACTAGCCTTCCATTCTTCATTTCATTAAGTTTCAAAATATAATAATTGCAGTCACTACTGTGACTATTGCTAACAAGCCCCTTCCTCCTAATATTGCCTAACGTTATTTCTTCTACTTATTTTTCATGAATACTCAGTGGAGGTTCCGTCCTCTCTTATGCCCCGATCAAAACATTGATTAAAGCATCCCCCCCCCAGTCTCCAAACAATTTCCAGGAAAATTAAAACAAACTTTTATTTATTCACAAAATTTTGCAAACTGCCCCCTCTACTTAGTTTTACTGAAAATAATATTTCTAAAATTACAAAATGACAATAATCATTTGATTATTATATTGAATTTTGAGCCCCTAATATTTATCGTCTCAGGGCAGGTAACTCCTCTACCCCCCCCCCCCTCCAAACGACATCTGTGACTCACAAAGCTAGCAGTGGTGTCAATTTTTAAGGTACATGGGTGGTACTTGCCTCTGCCCTAAATGTTTCGCTCCCTTTTAGACTTCAAATTAAAAGTTTGTTCTGTACATTCATTGAAAATATCCTTTCAGTAGTTTTTTATTGAAAGAAATCATAAGAAATTGTCCCCCATCCCGTCATATTCAATGAAATACATTTTACCGATTTTTTTGTTAACTTGCGCCACCATGTAAAAACCGAATACCAAATAAAAAAGTCAAATTACAAAATTAAGACACTTCTTTACACAACCTAGGAATTTATTTAGGCATTAAGAGGCGGGGCATTATGGGTACAGAATTGTCAAGGTAGCAATTATTATGTCTCAGAAGAGAATTAAATGGGGAATGAAACAGTGTTTCTATATGTTTGTTATCTGATCATGGTCTGATGTGCTGCTCTCTGATATGACTGTGATGATATATCTAAAATATTGGTATGTCATAAATATCTAGATGAAACTCTCCTACCAAAACCCATTTGAATTTGTTTTGACTATGTAGAAAAAATAGATTTGTTTAGCTTTGCAGATATATACCGTTATAAACCAGAGTAATGCGAATTTTGCTTTGCTAAGCTGGTTTTGATTTAGTCAACTGTGTGAAATCGGAGAGTGAACGTTTCCATTAATTTTTTGGGAGATTGAGTATAGGTGAGATTACTTTTTATAGGCCTGCATGGTCTTACATAGATTTTTAGAGGGAGGGTTCATATGTAAAAACAGCCTAGTGGCTAAAGTATGGCACTAGACATGTAAGTTGTTTCTGTAATCTCATTTATATATTTGTGTCAAATAAAATATTCTAATCTAAAAATGCTTTTTTAAGGTATTTTTCAAAAAGGCTATCATCCCTTTTCTTGGCAAATATCCAAGGGTGTATCTGAACCATCAGAATCAGAGAGGGGGGCTGGGTGAATTGTACGAAAAATAACCATTGTAATGGAGAGATGATAAAAAAAATGAATCTAGCGGTTCTACTTTGATATTTTATTAGACTCTATATTTTAATAGAATTAAACGGTCAAGCCACATTTATTTTAAGTGTGTCTTGTGTTTCGGTCTTGAGAAGACAGTTTTTTGATTATTTATAATGATTTTTTGTCTGGGGTTTCATTGGATCATTTGATGGCTATTTATGGTAGTTTTTAGCTTTAGTGATTATTTGACGTTATTTTTTCTCATATTTAATAGTTTCAGTTTATCTTTCAATCTTTCTCTTTCAAGTTCTTTGCAAAACTTATTTTGTATTTATTTTTTTTTAATTACTATCAATATGTAGGAAGGGATGGCACAGTTTTAAATATTGTGTAAAACATGTTGCACCTGCTGTGTGTGGTAGAAGAGTGCCAGGGATGCCAAAAAAATGGCGTTGCATGCGAGGGAGCCCACCGCACGTTGCAGTTTCACTACTCGATGGAAAATGTTGTGTTCCTGGATGTCTACAAGGTTTTGAAGATCGATAAACCCCAAATAAAGAGCTTGTACAAATTTAATAAAGGAACTATTAATCACAAACATGTTTTATTCTTGTTTCCCAGAATTTCTGACAGTGATTTCACAAGGCTAAATATGTATAGTATATCGCGTTGCCTCACGCACCATATGTGACCTTTCACACTAAATAATAAGTCATCTTCTAGTGTTTTTATGCGTTCAAGTCAGTCTAATTTGATATTTTTCACTTTTGCACAAAAGCAGGTAAAATATATACCTCCTGACTAACAAAAAAATTATTTCTCCGTAAATTGGTCTTGAAAATAGTGATAAAAAAGCCTTTTCTGGCTTTGACTTTTTTTATTTAACATAATAATAGAAAAATATAAACCATTACATATATAAATCACTACGCTTGGAAAAACATTCATTAACACTTAGCGATTGTCTACATAATTATTCCTTGAAACATCCTAATCTAATAAATAAGTTTATAAAACAAGAAAAGAGAAAACAATCACCTTCTCCCACACACGCCAAAACTATTAAAATACAACTCCAGCTACTTTAGATGCCTTCACCTTTAGCTTCCCCATAGCCCTACAATCTAATCTCCCCCCCCCAAAAGAATAGAAAAAACTAACTAATTCCTCAAGGAATACTCATTTAGTCTATTTTTAAACTTTGGGTGGTGCTTAGCGGCCCTAACACTTACAGGAAGTGAATTCCATACAGAAGGGCCAAGATACTATAAACTGAAACCAGATCTCACAATATTTTTTAGTTTCCTTAAACAAGTTATCCCATCTTATTGTATCATGATCATGAACAAAAATTCTAAAACGGTAAAACTCTTAAAAAGTTTGCGGGACTCAATTGCACAGACAACTATGAACAAATATTGCCGGTTGATAGGCCCTTATCTGTCCAACATTGAGACCTAAGGACCTAAAGAGCACTCTGGTGTCTTTCAAATTTCTTACAAACTTCCCTGTTATTCTTGCTACTTTATTCTGCAGTTCATGAACACACTTGTAACTAATATAAAAGCTACTGCTCCATACTATACAACAGGTAGTTGATTGCAAAATATATCGTGCAAAGACTAAGTCCCGTCAGAATATGCTTCAGTCACCCGAGAATTCCTAATCCACGTACAATTTTTGTTTAAATAGTGTCGCTCTAATGTTTCCACGAAAAATGAAAGTGAATATAGAAGTCATGGTACCAAAGTGAATTTACTTCTACAAAAGGCCTTCCAAATAGTGTTACTTTACCGCTCATATCGATAGATATGAGCGGTCTATAAGCGTTTGGACAATCAGCTATGTCTTCGCAACCTGACCAATGTTATTCACTTGAAAATATTAGAACCCACTAAGAAATTCGTCATTTACTTTGTTTCTATAGCATGTATTGTCTCTACAGCATGTCAGTAAAAGTGTTTTCTTAAAATTCACGCAGAGACAAGTTATGAATTTAAAACTTGCAAACACCTCCAGTCTTTGAGGAAATATATTAGATTTTGCTAAAATAAAGATAAAATAAAGGACAGAGCAGTAAGCAACTACTACCACTACTACTACTAACAACTCACCGCAGTACCAAGCCACCTGAGGGCAACACTGCTACGCACGCTTCTCCTCCATCCCAGTCTATTCAAAGCCTATCTCTTTACATCCTGCCAGGAAGTTCTCAGATCTTTTAAATATTTCCTTATGACATCCTTCCACCCCAGACGAGGACGACCCTCTTTCCCTTTAGCTCTAAGAGTTTGGCCGAAAAGGACAATCTTCGGCAATCTGTCATCCTTCATCCCCAGAACGTGCCCTAGCCATCTAAGCCTTTCTTCCATTGCAGTCCTAGAAAGCCGGATTGAACCAAATTTTTTTAACACTCTACTGTTTGAATTACAGTCAGTCAGCCTGGTACCCAGAACATTCCGTAAGCAAATTTTCTGGAAAACATATAGTAAATCTTTATCCGCTTTTCGGAGCACCCATGCTTCGGAGCAATATTTGATCACTGTACCTTCAAATATTATAATCTTGGTTTTCAGACATATCTTCCTATTCTTCCAACCTTTTTTGACTCTGAAAAAAACAAACACCCTGAGTCTTAGCTATTCTACTTATAACATTTTCATTGCTCCCACCTACAATATTGATAATGCTACCGAAGTAAGTGAAGCAGCCCACCTGATCAATCTTTTTGTTACCCAACGTCATCTTTTTATCTTCACTTATTCCTAGCCTTAGTGACTTAGTCTTCTTAACTTTGATTTCAGAACCTATTCTTTCACCCTGAACTCGTGAAACCTCTAAAAGTTCATTCATTTTTCACAAAATTTCATCTAGGATGCTTAAATCATCAGCATAATCTAAGTCTAGGACAGTTCGTGGTAACGAACTGCAGTAAGGAGCGGCCCGGCTCAATAGTAAGCAAAACTCTAAAAATGGAATTTTTATACCAATAGCTACCTCAAAAGAATTGCATTTTAATACTGATTTTAAATATATAAGATTCATCAAGTTTAATCTTACCCATTAAAAGTTACGAGCCTGAGAAAATTTGCCTTATTTTAGGAAATAGGGGGAAACAACCCCTAAGAGTCATAGAATCTTAACGAAAATCACACCATCAGATTCAGCATATCAGAGAACCCTATTGTAGAAGTTTCAAGCTTCTATCTACCAAAACGTGGAATTTTGTATTTTTTGCCAGAAGGCAGATCACGGATGCGTGTTATTTGTTTGTTTTTTGTTTTATTTTTTTTCCCCCAGGGGTGATCGTATCGACCCAGTGGTCCGAGAATCTTGAAAGAGGGCTCATTCTAACCGAAACGAAAGTTCTAGTGCCCTTTTTAAGTTACCAAAAAATTGGAGGGCACCTAGGCCCCCTCCCACGCTAATTATTTTCCCAATGTCACCGGATCAAAATTCTGAGATTGCCATTTTATTCAACGTAGTAAAAAAACCTTATAACTATGACTTTGGGGACGACTTACTCCCCCACAGTCCCCATGGGAGGGGCCAGAAGTTACAAACTTTGACCAGTGCTTACATATAGTAATGGTTATTTGGAAAAGTACAGACGTTTTCAGGTTTTTTTTTAGGTTGAGGGGGGGGGGGGGTGAGAAGAGGGGGATATGTTGGGGGAAATTTACTTGGAGGAATTTGTCATGGGGGAAGAAAAGTTTCAAGAAGGGAAAGCAGGATTTTCTAGCATTATTAAAAAAAAATCAAAGAAAAAATAAATATGAAAAAGTTTTTTCAACTGAAAGTAAGGAGAAGCATTAAAACTTAAAACGAACAGAAAAAATTATGCATATGAGAGGCTCACCTCCTCCTAATACCTCACTCTTTACGATAAAGCATTTTTAGTAATTTCAACTTTTTATTCTACGGCTTTTGTGATTAAGGTGTCATTCTTAAGAAATTGGGACAAGATTTAAGCTTTAGTGTAAAGAGCGAGGTACTGACGAGGGGGTGAATCCCTTCGTATGCGTAATAAAACCATGAGAATACAGAAGTTCGTTACGTAAGCTAATTTGTAAGTTACGTATATCTTTTACTAATAAACATTTGTAAAAAATTTAAAGTTCTAGTTGCCTTTTTAAGTAACCAAAAAAATCGCAGAGCAACTTGGCCTCGTCCCCCGCTCCTTTTTTTCTCAAAATCACTCGATCAAAACTACGAGAAAGCCAATTAGCCAAAAAAATAAATATGCAAATTTCGTTTTAATTATTCATCTGCGGAGAGCCAAAATCAAAACATGCATTGATTCAAAAACGTTCAGAAATTAAATATAAAAAAAAGTTTTTTTTTTTAACGGGAAGTAAGGAGCGACATTAAAACTTAAAACGAACAGAAATTACTTCGTTTATGAAAGAGCTACTTCCTCATCTACGCCCCGCTCTTTACGCTAAAGTTTTTTTTCTGTTGTAAAAAGTAGAATTAAGAGAAAGAGTCAAACTTTAGCGTAAAGAGCTGGATGTTGATAAGGAAGCAGCCCTTTCATATACGAAGTAATTTCTGTTCTTTCGAAGTTTTAATGTCGCTCCTTACTTCCCGTTAAAAAAAACTTCTTTTTTTTATTTAATAAGACCTTTGCTAAGGCTCTTCTATTAACAGAATTGAACGCTTGCTCATAATCTCTAAAACTAATGACCAAAGGTATCGGGCAACTAAGGCACTTCTCTATTATTAACCTAAGAGTGAACATTTTGTCGATATATCCTCTACCTTCTCTAAAACCGCTCTGTTCTTCTTTTAAAACTTTGTCTACAGCATCTTTCAGTCAAAAAAGTATCATATTACTAAGTAATTTGCAACCTATAAAGACCAGACTAATGCCTTGTCAATTACGACACTCACTCTTATCACCTTTCATATACAGTGGTTTAATTAAGGTTATCCTCAAATTGTTAGGTACTTCTCCTTTTTCAAAAATCATATCATGATCTTCAGTAACTTATCTCTTACCTCAGAGCCACCATATTTAAGAGACTCATTTATCACAGTATCAGCACCTGGACCCATATTATTTTTTTTATCCTTTTAGTACATTCTAACGCTTTTCTAATATCAATTAAAATAGATAAAGGTATGTCACCCGAGTCTAATGCACAGTCAACACTTTGAGCCATGTTCTGTAAGGCCTGCATCATGAAATAACTATTACAAAACTCAAACTTTGTCTGGCTTAAAAGCCTATTCCTCTGAAAAAAAAATTGAGTCGTTTATATACCACTTTCTTCAGTATTTTTGAAAAGATAGGTAGAAATGATTTGGTTCCCCAGTTTTCTATATCTTCTTTATGACCGCCTTGGTGAAGAGGAATGACCCTCGCCACCTTAAGCTCCAGCAGAAAACTTCTCTTCTCTAGGGAAATAATTTTCCGTCGACATAGTTTTTATAATATAGCAATCTTTCTAATTAGCCTGGTATATAAGCCTCCCAAATGCTCACTTGGATAACTTTACTGGTGGATTTAATTAGTTCTTTGATGGAGCGAGTTAATTAGGGATAGGAAATTATATGGTACAAGCATAACATACATCTTGCTTCTCAAGAAGTGAGCTTAGATTAATTCTAATTAAATATACTTAAGTATGAAATATATATATATATATATATATATATATATATATATATATATATATATATATATATATATATATATATATATATATATATATATATATATATATATATATATATATATACTTTAGCAACAAATTTGGGCTTCATGTTTGCACATTAGGGCTTAGGGGTAAAGTAAAGTGGGTTTTCATGCATAATGTGTTTGCTACAATTATTCTGATTTAATGAAGTTTATAATTTTTTTTTACTTCACACTGTCCAAATACTTTGCATGATAGCAAATTATTTATACCCACTTGTGAATAATATAACAAAAATAAAAAGTCGGTTTGCAACGATTACTGATAATGTATTTGATGGTATATCTACCATCTACAGATAAATGAAAAAAAAAGAATACAAATTACAATAGATAACCGAGTCAACCTCAAAACAAGCAAAAATCAATATGAGCAGGGCTGACAACCCTCATGCCTTTTCGAGACCAGAGAATAATTTGTACTTTACTAAAAAACAAAACAAAACAAATGACCGTAGATTGTCAGTTTATATATATATATATATGTATATATATATATATATATATATATATATATATATATATATATATATATATATATATATATATATATATATATGTATATGTATATATATATATATATATATATATATATATATATATATATATATATATATATATATATATATATATATATATATATATATATATATATATATATATATATATATATATATATATATATATATATATATTATATATACATATTCCTAAAAGTCTCAATAATTGTCATTTTATTAAAGTTAAAAAAGCGAAAACATTTAAAATGTATTTACCGATACAAATTTAATTTGATTTTGATTTATTCGAGTGTGAGAAATCGGAGAGTGAACGCTTGAATTAGAACTTTTTATTACTTTCAATAAGCCTGGATGCACATACATGGATTTTTTTAATTGCCATATTGGAAAATGTGCCCGATAACAGCCTAGTGGCTGAAGTATGCATAGTACTGCATAAGTAGTGCATATTTAGTAAGCTATGCATAGTGCTTGAAAGGGCTAGGGTTCGAATCCTAGTGTACCCAATTATTTAGTTTGGGACGGGGGTCAGTGGTGTGGCTCTGTAAGCTCAGCCAGAGTCAACCCAGCTCTGCATTGGTACCTCGAGAAATCTGGGGAAGGTAAATAGAAAGGGTGTGCAAAAGCACAGGATGGTTGGCCCCCAACCCCCAATTGCACTTCCCGGCTGAAGGGCCAAGAAACAGAGATCAGCACCGCCGGTACGGACTTTAAAGTCTAATGCCGTATTCTTTACCTTCTTTTTTTATGCATAGTGTTTAGTATGATCATGGTATAGTTTTGTGTTTTTTTTTCGAAAAAACAAAACCAGATAGTTTTGTTTTTTCATTTTTTTCAGCAAAAATAAAAAAAAATATTTTCAAGAAAAAATCTAAAAGCGGTAGTTTTTAAATGAGGAAAACCCTCCCTTATTCACTCTCGTTTTTGCCACAAAATATAAGGTCAGACCAGAACCACTTGCGGTTCTAGCTTCTTTTAAGTCGGGGAAAAAATCTTGATCAGTGCCCACTCCCCTGCCTACCACAGATGAATTAATGATTTATTTTTTTATTTGTTATTTATTTTATCTAACTATTGTTGATTATGTTAAATAAATTATTTAAATTGATATGGTTTATTCATTTTTAATTTATTTTTTCAGCTGCTCTCTCAACTCTATCAATAAAATTTCAAAATATAAAAAATAAATATAATTGTTAGATTCTTTGTTGGAAAATTTGTGCCCCTATTTTTATTTTCCTAGGAAAAGTGCCCCCTTTGTCCATCCCTAAAACCCTCCACTGACCAGTTCTTACCGTTTTGGGTAAATTTTGTTTTTTACGAATTTAGTTTTTTTGGGTAAATTTAGCTTGCTTTACCCAGCCTAATTTACTATTTTATGTACCTATTTTCCAAAGGTAACTCAAGCCCACACCTGGGGAATCAAATTCCCCTGGAAAATTCTTCTACTAAAAATTTCCCCTGGAAAATTTCTCCTGGATGATATCCCGCTTCATATTCCCCCTGTATAATCCCAGAAGGTAGTTAAAAGGGCAATTAGAATTTCGACTCACCTGTATGTCAGAAGAAATCCTATAGGGTACAAAATAGCCAATCTTATAGGCTCTATGGCTCTATATATGGCTCTATATAGGCAATCCTATGTTGATAAATTTATCAATTGATATATGTTCATCAATTGATATATGTTTTTTAGGCTGCCAAACCGAGTTTAGATCCAAAAGTACACCAGCCTGGTACTGCAGTTTCGATTTAAGTGAGGATTCACTAAATCCACTCAGGATGTATGCACATATATTAGATTAAAAAAAAAACTCTTTTCAACACCACCTATGAGATATAAAAGCTTTCACCAGATTCCCTTACTCCTTAATGCTAGTCAAAAATTACTTTTAATTAGTGCAAGCGAGTAGGGCAGCTGTTGTTGTTAATCCTCAGCTTGATTGTTATTAATTGTATTAATCCAAATTTAATATATATATATATATATATATATATATATATATATATATATATATATATATATATATATATATATATATATATATATATATATATCAATCACTCAATCAATTTATTTATAACTCATCTACAAAAAGAGGGTGGAACGCCTTTAAGATGTAGTAATAAGAGAAAAAAAAAGGTACAAATAAATACAAATCAACACAATCAAACAATTAAATAAGTAATGCTGACCATGGGTGAGACACTATCGACATAGAAGAACGAAAATCATGAAGCCTTTTATCAATAATAGATGTAGGAGAAACTAGGCGGAATTTGTTCACTAAGTAACTATTTCTAGTCCAAGGAGGGTAACTGAGAAGGAATTTAGCATAACGAAAATATACTCTACGAACAGATAGTTTCTGAGGCTCACTAAAAAACTGCCAAGCCGGACAAAGAGAAAGGAGATGAGGTACAACTAGGCTATTATAAATTTTCGCAAGATTTAATTTATCAATATGTTTAATATTAGATGCAATTGAAGCATAAGCAATTCTCAGTTTTTTCTTCAAAAGTTCAAGGGATAAATTCACAGTTTCTTTCATATTTTTTCCAATAGGCATTCCAAGGTAAACTAATTTTTGAGAAAGGGGGGCATGAACATTTGCTAAAGATAAAAAAATAGGGCCATTTGTCTCTTTAAAATTGAAAGCTACAACAGCAGTTTTATCAACATTGAAAGAAAGCCCAATATTTTTATACTCATTATAAAGCTGATTAAACACGTTTTCACATCCACTAAAAGTACGGCTTAGATTCAAAACGTCATCTGCAAAAGTTATTAAAGACAAGTTAAATCCACGGTAAATACAACTAAAATTAACAGAATTTTGGGCATTTAAAACAGAGTTATTAAATAAAGAAGGTGAGGTAAGGCCACCTTGACGGACTCCTTTCAAAATATCAAAAAGGGAAGATCCCCCCTTTAACTTTGCCTTAAAATGATGGTACATATACAGAAGGCACTTGACTATACAAAAATTTACCCCTCTTTTATACGCTTCAAATAAAACTTGGGAAAAAATGCAAGAGTCGAAAGCACGAGCAACATCTAAAGCACAAAGGATAATATGGGATCTACTTCTTTCTGCATCAGTAAGAACATTCATTAAAGCAAAAAGGGCATGCTCCCGGCTAATACCTTTTTGGTAACCAAACTGGTGGGGTGGGACATAACATTTAGAAACAATTTCATCCAAAATAACTGACTCAAACAATTTAAAAATAGTACAAGAAACTGTTATAGGTCGGAACGAATCACACGAAGAAAAATCCTTTTTGCCTTTTTTCGGGATAGGGGTTATTTGACCAATTGTAAATTGATAAGGAACAACTCCGTTTTCAATAGACATTTGAAAAAGTAGAGATAAATGATTAAAAAGAAGAGCACTTGCATAATCAAAATGTCTGGCAGTAATTCCATATATATATATATATATATATATATATATATATATATATATATATATATATATATATATATATATATATATATATATATATATATATATATATATATATATATATATATATATATATATATATATATATATATATATATATATATATATATATATATATATATAACAGTAGTGGATATCGTCCATAAAGCGTACATAATGAACCCCAGTTTTTCCAAATGATGTGCCTTTCAGAGGCCTACGGTTTTGATTTAGTTTTTTCTTTAAATATAATTTAAAGAACATATAATTTAGAACATATAAAATATAATTTAGAGTCGGTATTTACAATTTGCACTAACTTTTCAGCCTAATCTAAGTTGAAGCAGGTACATTGAAATTCATTTAAATTTCCAAACTTAATTTAAAGATTCAAGTGGTTACAATAATCATTTGATTTTAAAATAGGTAGAATTCTTGCATAACGCAGTAAGATCACTATTGTTCCATTCTTAATTCAATTGTGTGTCTAAATATAATAATTGCTGTTACTATTGTCACTATTGTGTACAAACCCCTCCCTCCTTATAATCAATGGCGGTTCTGACCTCTCTCGCAACCAGAGCAAAATCTTGATTAGAGCCCCTCCCCCCTGTATCCCAAGAATTTTCAGGCCAAATTTAAACAAACTTTCATTTTTTTACATAACTTTGCAAATTGTCCCCTCGTCTTAATTTTAATAAAAAATAAAATCTCTAAAAATAAAAATCATTTGAATAATATTCGAAATTTGGAGCCCCTAATTTTTATCTTTTCTGGGTAGTTAACCCCTCTGTTTCCTTCCAGTAACGACCTTTGTGAATACTTGGCTCATAATACCAGCAGTGGCGCCATTTTTGAGGGGACATGGGTGTCATTTACCTCTCGCTAGATCTTTTGCTCCCTTCTAGATTTCAAACTAAAAGCTGTTTCTATACCTTCATTGAAGAAAGCGTTTTTCTGGTATTTTCATTGAAAAAAATCCTATAAAACTGTCCTCCATTCCCTCAGTATTGATGAAATACATTTTACCGATGTCTTTGTGAACTTGCGCCACAATGTGAAAACCGAATACCAAATAAACAAGAGCTAAGAGCTCATATGGCACTTGTGACGAGGTAAGAAGAGCTAAGAGGCAAGAGCTCATATGGTATGAGCTCTAAAAAAAATCCTAAGAATCAATAGATTGATTTAAAAGGAAAATCAGAGGCTTAATGCCGATCAGGATTTAAAATAAGAGCTCTGAGTCACGATGCCCTTCTAAATATCAGAATTCATTAAGATCCGATAACCCACTCGTAAATTATAAATACCTAATTTTTTCTAATTTTTCCTCTCCCTTTAGCCCCCCAGATGGTCGAATCTGGGAACACGACTTTATAAAGTCAATTTGTGCAGCTCCCTGACACGCCTACCAATTTTCATCGTCCTAGCACGTCCAAAAGCACCAAACTCGCCAAATCACTGAACCCCTCCCCCCAACTCCCCCAAACAGAGCGAGTCCAGTACGGTTACGTCAATCATGTGTCAAGGACATTTGCTTATTCTATCCACCAAGCTTCATCCCAGTTCCTCCACTCCAAGTATTTTCCAAGATTTCCCCCTCCAACTCCCCCCAATGTCAAAAGATCTGGTCGGGATTTGAAATAAGAGCTCTGAGACATGAATTCCTTCTAAATATAAATTTTCATTAAGATCTGATAAACCTATTCGTAAGGTAAAAATGCCCCAATTTTCACGTTTTCCAATAATTCCGGTTTCCCCCTCCAACTCCTCCCAATGTCACAGAATCTGGTCGGAATTTAAAATTAGAGCTTTAAAGCACAAGATCCTTCTAAATATAAATTTCATTAATATCTGGTCACCCTTTCGTAAGTTCCAAATACCTCTATTTTCAAAATTACCCCCCCCCCCCCCAACTCAACCAAAGAGAGCAGATCCGGTCCGGTTATGTCATTGGTTTGAGAAGTTCCAGGACTGGGACACCGGGAAACAAATGACGACCGGGACACAGGGAATATAAATGACGACCGGGGCACAAGGACACAACTACAACGGGGACGCAGGGGGACACAGGAGGGATATATAAATGACGACGGGGACACAGGGAATGTTCGATTAGCAATCATCATTAACAAAGCTCAAGGGCAATCATAAAAATAAAGAGGTATAGATCTGAATACGGATTGTTTTTTCAATGCACAATTGACGACCGGGACACAGGGAATATAAATGGCGACCGGGACACTCAAAGAGAAATTTCAGACTGGGACACAGGGACACAAATAACGACCGGGACACAGGGAATATAAATGACTACTGGGACACAACTACAAGGGGGACGCCAGGGAGCACAGGGGGGATTTATAAATGACGACCGGGACACAGGGAATGTTCGATTAGCAATCACCATCAACAAAGCTCAAGGGCAATCATTAGAATAATGAGAGAAATTACAGACGGGACACCGGGACAGAAACGACGACTGGGACACCAGGACACAAATGACGACCGAGACACGGGGAATATAAATGACGACAGGGACAGAGGGACACAACTACAGTGGGGACGCCGGGGGGCACAGGGGGGATATATAAATGACGACGGGGACACAGAGAATGTTTGATTAGCAATCACCATCAACAAAGCTCAATGGCAATCATTAGAATAATGAGGTATGGATCTGAATTCAGATTGTTTTTCCCATGGACAATTATACGTTGCATGTTCAAGACTCGGTAAACCTGACAATCTATTTATATGCACAGCCAATAGGACAGCGAAGAATGTTGTATATTCGCAAGTTTTACGTAGTTAAAAACATATAACTAATTTACACTAATCTCATTGGCGCCCTTGGTCCAATGGCCACCCCAAGATATTCATCTAGATCCGCCCCTTGTTTATGTATGTGCTATACCAGCTAAAGTTATTAATTCTAAGTGCAGGTTCTCAATGTCTAGATTTTTTCAAAGAATTTTGTTGATTTTAAAAATTTGGTTCACCTCTCCTTACAAAAAAACATAACAAACAAGCTCTTTCAATTGAAAGTAAGGAGCAACATGAAAACTAAAACAGACCACAAATTATTCCATAGATTAGGGGTGTTGCCCACTCCACAATACCTTATTCTTCACACTAAAGTTTGCTAATACTTCTAAAAAGCTTTTTATTTTGAATAAGCAGCCCTTGTGTTTAAGGGGTTGTTTTTAAAGAATCGGAACAAAAGTCAAAATGAAGGAGTAACACCCTTATGCTTGAAATAATTTCTGTTTGTTTACAGTTTTGATGTTGATCCTTACTTTTAGTTGAAAAAAATCTTTTTTTTTATTTCTGATCGATTCTCAAGCAATTACATGATCCAGTTCCTTCCCCTACCGGAAATTCCTCCATAGAAAGTTCATCTCACGTAAAATATCCCACACCATAGAATTCTCCTTGGATAATTCGATCATCACTGAAAATCCCTGGAAAATTTTTTGGGGACAATTCTACCTGAAAAATTCTCCTTAGCATACTTTCATTTGAAAAAAATTATAATCGGTTTTAAAAATCATACTGGAAATGCCCCTTCGTTCAATTTTCTCCCCAGAAATTTCAACCCTTCTAATGGAAAGTTGCTTACAAGCAAAATTTCCCTATGTAGAATTTCTCCCTTGAAAAAATTTTTCACACGAAGAACCAATCCCAGAAAAAAATTCCACCCACTGAATAATTTTCATGAAAATTCCAATGGCTTTAAATATTTCTCCTGCAACAACTCTACATGCAAACTTGAGTGTACGAAGAGAAAGAAAGTCTAGATAAGTAGAATTTCATACAGAAATTTTTGCAACTACCCCCAGTGTTAAAATTTAACCTGGAAATTTCTCACCATGGGCAATTCTCCCCTTGGAATACAACCACCCCAAGCAATCTGTAGGTTTCCCAGTTGTAAGCACTGTATGTGAACAAGTAAATTACGTATCTGATAACCCTTTCCCCAGAAACTATGGGGGAATATCCAACCTCCAACCTTTTTTGTCACCTATAAACGGCAACAGAACTTTACTAGGACTATTCGTTCTACACAATCACCTCCGAAAAAAAAATGAAAACACACATCCGGGTTCTCTCTCTAGATAAAAAAAATACATATTTCCAAATTTTGTAATGTAATGGCAGAAGTACATAAGGATTTTCTAATATGCTGAATTGGGTGGCAGGATTTTCTTTAAAATTATATAGCTTTCAAGAGGTGTCTCCCCCTTTTTTGAAAATCAAACATACAAATTTTCCTGACAATTCAAGAATTGATTTCTCTAGAAAATACAATAATACAATTAATGATCAGTAAAAATCAAAGATATTATACTTGCAACTTTTTCATCCATTTCTAAAAGTTTTTTAGAAGACATATTTTTTTTTGTAAATCCAAAAATACCTTTGTAAGACTCTTCTGTTTTTTAGGATTATGGAAAATACTCTGGTGCTTCCATTGCCTGTCATTACGACCGTGAAACTACTAACCTATTTGAAGAAAATATAGAAATATATAGAAACTCACAGAAACACATATGAGATGAGTCGTGTCCAGCTATATATTTGACAATGGAGAACACTCTCGTACTTCCATTGCCTGTCCCCACGTCTGTGAAACTGCTGATATTACTGAAAAAGGTAAAGAAACTTTTATTAAAAAGTCATTTCAAGCTTACCTATGAACTGCAGCTTTGAAAAAGTTGAGCGTGGATTCAGGGTAGAGTGGATGCTTACCCAACTTTAGTTCTCACGCATATAAGACCTTGTAAGATTAAATTGTTTTGATAAGAACTTTTTGCAAACTAATGGTCAAATTTCCAAATCACAGGGGCCTCACGACTTTGTAGGGATATTCATTAGACTTTAGTATGTACGCAAGCAGGGGTAGCAGGGGTAATTTTCTATCGGGTAGGGGGGCAACTGGCCCTCCAGAGCCTGGGTGTACCCCCCCCCCCCAGCTGAAATCTAGTTTGTTTTCAAAATTCTTGTCAAAACCAATAAAAGCTTACATAATTCAAGCATCCTCAGAGACAAGTTATTTTTCTTTACTATATCTTTACCTTTATGGTACTAAGGTAAAGTTACTGAAGATTGGGCAGTTTAAAAAAAAAAAAAAAAAAAAAAAAACACTTTTCTACTCCAGAAGTCCCAATTTAAAAATCCTTTAGTTTGAAAAGGGTTTCACTATATATATATATATGTATATATATATATATATATATATATATATATATATATATATATATATATATATATATATATATATATATATATATATATATATATATATATATATATATATATATATATATATATATATATATATATATATATATATATATATATATATATATATATATATATATATATATATATATAGTTTATATGTTGGTCATTTTTAATTTATATTATTTTGTTTTGGTTTTAGATTCTATCTGTTTTTTTTTATTTTATTTTATTTATTTTTATTTTTTTCTTATTCCTTCAACGCTGAAGACGTCTTGTTTTATACAGACGAAATGTTCGTTAGATTTTTGTTCTACTCTTTTCATTTACTGGTCAAAGACTCGTTTGTCTCTTTCAGATTCCTTTCTTTGTTCTTTTAACAAAGATTTATAAATCCTTTGTTTGTCAACAACAAAAGGTTCTCTGGGTGTGAAGCAGGAAAATATTGGACTATTATTAATTTGGACAATGTCCTTACTTGGCGGGGGCCCTGAAGGTTTTTTAAAGCCCTTGCTGGTTTTTTTTATGTAACAATCATCTGAATCTTTAAGCAAAACAATCGATATTATGTAACAAGCCCCTATGTCTTGAAGAAAAGAACCCCGTATTACATAACAACAAGTCGCGTAAGATTGCGTCATCTTCACATTTAAGTATTGGACCATGATAATTGTTTTTACAGGGGGACTCCCCCGTTTGACTAGCGGACTCTAACAAGTCGTATTACGTAACATCCAAAAAAATCATTTGCATAAGTAAACAATACTTCATTATGTAACAACCAAAGAAAGCATTTGCATAAATAAACTACACCCTATTAAGTAAGAAGCTCTTATATCTTGAAGAAAATATTTCCTATTATGTAACAAACATCTGTGTCTTGAAGAAGTTTCTAAAGTGTCCGGACCGAGATTTTAAGGTGGTGGGCCCCCTTTGGAACTGGACCACCCTCACTATTTTGTAAGTTTTAAACTTGCATTTCCCAGTTGAATTATTCAATAGCGGACGGTTTTGCATTCTGAAGTTTTTGTTTTGGCATTTTCCACCAGTTTTCTTAGTTTTTGTGTTTTTTTAATGATTTTTGTTTGCCATCCTTTTATTAATTGACTCCGAAATAAAATCAGAAAATTAATTACTGGTTTCGTTTCATCGCACTAATTAAGGTCCAATTTACATAGTCAGTTTTATATTTTAATCCTCAAACATTACATTTAGTAATTATAAAATTATTGTCATATCAACACATTGGCTTATATTTTCAAGCTCTCCAATGTCCAGCTTGTTGTTCCACTGGGTACCTGGTGGTACATTGTATCTTGCTGTACATTTGAACTATAAGCAACAATTTTGGCTTCATGAAGCTCATTGAAAAAGGACATCAATTGTAAAACTGTCATACCTTTAACCTGCCAGACGCATGGATTATCAATATCAACTTCCTTGATTTGAATCTGACCTGGCTGGAGTAGCGAAAGGTTAGCCTGTAGATTCTTGGACTGTTTTGCATTTATCCCATCTAGGTAGCATCTTTTACCACTAAATTGAGTCTCAGTGACACGAATAAACATGCCTATAACGATAACAATTCAAAGCGGTAAGTTTTAACCAGAATATTGGCCAAATGGCTGGGTTATAAAATGTTTACTGAGAAGTTAATTACAAAAACAAATAATTTGTATTCCAGTGTGCCTGTAAAATCTGAAATGAAAAGGAGACTTCATTCGCTCTCTCTCTCTCTCTCTCTCTCTTCCTCTCTCTCTCTCTCCCTCTCTCTCTCTCTCTCTCTCTCTCTCTCTCTCTCTTTTTTAAGTTACTCAAGATAAGTAACTACAGTCTTAAGGAAGCTGTATCCACTGATAGTAGAAAGGTAAGAAAGTTGTAAGAACAATATATTTAAATGTATACAGTAAATAAAATCTCCCATTAGTCTTATTTTGGGATTTTAATATTCTTTCCTTTTTTGTTCTTTCTTATTATCTCTACTTGATATTGAAACGTATTACTTTGCTATTGACACTACAAAACTAAGAAATTAGGTCTTAAATGATCCACTAAAACGTGGTGGAGAAGGGTTTTTACTGAAGTCGGCTTTTTGTTGTCGGATAGGGGCTCAACAACGAAGTTCAATCTACTTTTTTGAATCATTGTTTGCCTCAACTCAACAGTTTTCTTGCTGAAAACTTAGTCCCAACCCCTTTTTCAATTGGTAATTCTGATTGAAAAATTAATTATTGAACAAAATGGATCTTCAATATTTTGCACTTTCAATTTATACACCAAAAAATTATTAAGACTTTAAGGAATAAAAATCAGTATATGTATATATTTATATATATATATATATATATATATATATATATATATATATATATATATATATATATATATATATATATATATATATATATATATATATAATATATATATATATATATATATATATATATATATATATATATATATATATATATATATATATATATATATATATATATATATATATATATATATATATATATACAAGTCAGTCGACAGAGTACTGGAACCAAATGAAGGACACAGGGACACAACCAACACCTAGTTGGTTGGGGCGCTTCGTGCCCCAAAAAACAATCTGTATTAAAATCTATACCACATTTTTCTAATGATTGGCCTTGAACTTTGTTGATGGTGATTGCAAATGCTAATCGAATTGGGAATTGCAATCTTTTAAATTGAAAAGGCAGATCCGTTGGAATCATGGTAATGCGAGGAATAAGAAAAGCCTCACCCTTAAAAGGCCCTGTTAAGATTGTTGCCTCTATTACGTTTTCCATTGTTTTTTTTTTACAGCAAGTCGCGTGCCATTGCAAAGCTTTGGTGGGTTAATATTTTGTAACAGTATTATTGGTACGCCTATTTTTAGCTGTAGCACATGTGGTGGAAACCCTGGGAGATCCAAGGAATTTAAAAATCTATATGGATAATTATTAGCTTCATTTGGTTCCAGTACTGTGTCGACTGACTTGTAAATGACTGCCTGATCTCGAATATTGGTCAAAATAATATTTTTGATTTCGTGGATGTCTTTATTCTTGGCTGCCAGAATCACTTGTTCACTTAGCCATTTATGATTTTTATAATTGGTTAGAATATTCGGAAATATTTTTTCAGCCAATTCATTTTTGGACGTCAAAAAAAGGGCACTAAAGGGAGCACACCGGGACACAAATGACGACCGGGACACCGACTTGACTTACTTGACTTAAGTCTCCTGCCGGACACTGCTCGGCGTAGAGAATGACGTCTGCCTCCTCCACCCACTTCGGTCTATGGCGAGTATTTGCTCTTCGCCCTGTCTGATGTTTGCCATCGCCAAGAACTCGGACAGGCTGTCAGACCAACGTTTCTTCGGTCGGCCTCTTGGTCGCTTCCAACCAACTTTGATAGGGTCGAAGCCATAGATCATATTTGCGGGTAGATGTGGTGGCATTCGAAGCAGATGCCCGAACCATCGTAAGGTTCGCTCGGCTGCTTGAGTCGAAAACCAAGACTGCTTTGTGAGCTGCAGAAGCTTTTCATTGCTGACGAAGTCAGACCATCGTAGGCCCTCAATCCTCCTCAGGCTCTTTGCATGAAATACGTCTATTTTCTTGAGGGTTGCAGCTGATGCTTGTCATGTCTCAGCTCCGTAAAGCATCACAGAACCGACAAGAGCGTTGAAGATCCGCAGTTTGGTTGTGCGACTGATATTTGGTTTTCGCCAGAGGTGACGATTCAGTCTACCCATGACAGAAGACGCTTTAGATAATCTTGCCTGCAGCTCGGGGAGAAGTAAGCCATTTGAAGAAATTACGGAGCCCAGGTAGGTGAAGTCTTTAACAACCTCGATGCTAGTGGTGCTGTCCAGGCTAACTGGAGAGTTAACAGCAAGAGAAGACGGGTCTATGGCCATAATTTTAGTTTTGTTCCAGTTTATATGCAGTCCTACTTTGGCAGCCTCTTCTCGCAGAATTCGGAGCGCTTCCAGCAGCTGCTCCATGGAGTCCGCCAGAATGGCCAAGTCATCGGCAAAATCGACATCTGTGATGGTATGATCTCCGAATTTGAGCCCAAAGCTGAGACGTGAAGTGGTTTTTTCATAACGTAATCTATGATGACATTGAAGAGCTCTGGGGCCACTGCACATCCTTGGCGCAGCCCTGTCGTGATTTGAAAGAACGGGCTGCGCCGACCATTTACTTGTACAGGGCTCTCCGTCCCATGGTGCAGCGCCTTGAGAAGTCTGCAATATTTCTCGGGTAGGCCAGTCAACTCTAGGATCCGCCAAAGAGCTTCTCGATCGACTGAGTCAAATGCAGCACGGAAGTCAATGAAGGCAATAAATGCTTTCTGTCGGAACTCTGTGGTCTTCTCTACTATTTGTCGAATCGTTAAAATCTGCTCGATGGTTGAACGATCCGACATAAAACCAGCTTGCTCCGGTCGCCGGATTTTTCGACTGATGCTCCGACATCGATCCAGCGGGACCATTGAAAACAGTTTGCCAGGGACTGACAGTAGGGTTATTCCCCGGTAGTTGGAGCAGTCGCTTCTCGAGCCTTTTCTCTTCCATAAGGGGATGATGACACCCTTCCGCCAATCCTCAGGAATTATCTCTGTTTGCCAGATTGTAGAGAATAGGGTGTGTAGAAACAGGAGCATTGCAGGACCTCCATATTTTAGCAGCTCTGAGTTTAAGCCACAGATACCCGCAGCTTTATTATTCTTGAGTCTTTTTACTGCATGTCCAATTTCTGAGAGGCTGAAAGGCTCATCTGGAGGAACATCTGTTCCAGGTCTTTGACTGCAAGGTTGGCTGGGACTATAATTAGGAGGCGCAGACGGACCAGTATTGTTGAGGAGCGAACAGAAGTGGTCCTTCCACCGCACAAGACAAGAACCTTCGTCAGAGAGAAATGCACCATCCCTGGACAGGACGGGACCCAAGGTGGGAGTTTTATTTTCAGTGAGGTCTTGGAGATGCTTGAATAGGCTGCCCATGTCTTTCTTTTTGCAGCTAGCTCAATTTCATCGGCTTTCCTTGCAACAAACTGGGTTCTATCCTGGTGAATGAGTTTGTTCCGCACTCCATTGAGCCTCCGATATGTGATCATGTCCCAAAGAAGTCTTGCCTTCCGTCTTTGCTCTATGACTTGCAGTGTTTCATTAGTTAGCCACGATTTCTTTGGATAACTCCTCTTGCCAAGCACTAGTGCTGCTTCACTGGTCTGCAATTTGAAATGCTTCCAGAGATCTTCGCTGCTATTAAGTGAGCCAAGGGCCTCGAAGCGATTCGATATCTCGATACTGTACTTCTGGCGAGTATCTGGTTCTTTTAGTTTCCCAATATCTGCAGCGACGGGTTTTCTTTTCGATTGTTGTGCATGGAGGTGAAGCCGAAGATTGGCGCACACAAGCCTATGGTCTGCGTTTCCAAGCTCTGCTGATCTGTAAGTTCTGCAGTTCTTCACCAATGATCTCCAGCGTTTGGAAATAATGACGTAGTCAATCATCTTCTTTGTACGACCGTCATTACTATACCACGTGTACTGATGAATAGTTTTGCTTTGGAAGTAGGTGTTAGCAATGTAAAGGTCGTGAGATCGGCACAGTTCAAGTAAGCGGAGCCCATTGTCGTTAAGTGGGTTGGGGGATACAGGACCAACTGTGCCACGCCATAAACCCATATCTTCGCACACTGTCGCATTAAAGTCGCTAAGGAGAAAAGTTATATCATGGGGGGTACTGTTGCAAGGCATCTGGACAAAGCAGAGTAGAAATCCTCCTTAGTTGCATCATCAGAATCGTTGGTCGGGGCATAGCATATGATGACAGTCATCTTGCCATGCTTGTGTCCAAAGCGGGCCTTCATTAATCTGTCCGATACAGCTTCCTGTAAAAGTAAGGCCTTTCTTGTAAGGCTATTTAGTGCAAGGCCAACACCATTCTTTCTCGAGCTTCCTCGACACAGGGAATATAAATGACGACCGGGAGACTCAAAGATAAATTACAAACTGGGACACCGGGACACAAATGACGACCGAAAATCACATCATCGCATTCAGCGTATCAGAGAACCCTATAGGAATAATTTCAAGCTCCTATCTACAAAAATGTGGAATTTCGTAGACAGATGACGGGTGCGTGTTTATTTTTCTTTTTTTTTTCTTTTTTTTTCCCAGGGGTCATCGTATCGACCAAGTGGTCCTAAAATGTCGCAAGAGGGCTCATTCTAACGGAAATGAAAAGTTCTAATGCCCTTTTTAAGCACTAGAAATTACAGACCGGGACACAGCGACACAGGGAATATAAATGACGACCGGGATACTAAAAGAGAAATTACAGACTGGGACACCAGGACACAAATGACGACCAGGACACAGGGAATACAAATGACGACCGGGACAAAGGGACACAACTACAACGGGGACGCCGGGGGGCACACGGGGGATATATAAATGACGACAGGGACACAGGGAATGTTCAATTAGCAATCACCATCAACAAAGCTCAAGGGCAATCATTAGAATAATGAGGTATAGGACACAACTGACGACCGGGACAAAGGGAATATAAATGACGACCAGGACACCCAAAGAGAAATTACAGACTGGGACACCGGGAAGCAAATGACGACCGGTAAACAGGGAATATAAATGACGACCGGGGCACAAGGACACAACTACAACGGGGACACCGGGGGACACAGGGGGGATATATAAATGACGACGGGGACACAGCGAATGTTCGATTAGCAATCATCATTAACAAAGCTCAAGGGCAATCATAAGAATTCAGAGGTATAGATCTGAATACGGATTGTTTTTTCAATGCACAATTGACGACCGGGACACCAGGACACAGGGAATATAAATGGCGACCGAGACACTCAAAGAGAAATTACAGACTGGGACACCGGGACACAAATAACGACCGGGACACAGGGAATATAGATGACGACCCGGACACAACTACAACGGGGACGCCAGGGAGCACAGGGGGGATTTATAATTGACGACCGGGACACAGAGAATGTTCGATTAGCAATCACCATCAACAAAGCTCAAGGGCAATCATTAGAATAATGAAAGAAATTACAGACGGGACACCGGGACAGAAATGACGACTGGGACACCGGGACACAGGGAATATAAATGACGACCGGGACACTCAAAGAGAAATTACAGACTGGGACATTGGGACACAAATGACGACCGGGACACAGGGAATATAAATGACGACAGGGACAGTGGGACACAACTACAGTGGGGACGCCGGGGGGCACAGGGGGGATATATAAATGACGACGGGGACACAGAGAATGTTTGATTAGCAATCACCATCAACAAAGCTCAATGGCAATCATTAGAATAATGAGGTATGGATCTGAATTCAGATTGTTTTTCCCATGGACAATTATACGTTGCATGTTCAAGACTCGGTAAACCTGACAATCTATTTATATGCACAGACAATAGGACAGCGAAGAATGTTGTATATTCGCAAGTTTTACTTAGTTAAAAACATATTTATATATATATATATATATATATATATATATATATATATATATATATATATATATATATATATATATATATATATATATATATATATATATATATATATATATATTATATATATATATATATACATATATCTGTATTCACAGGTGGGACACAGGGACACAAATACAATGGCGCGTCACTAATTTGGCGAGTAACGACATACGCGTGCGGGAGGGCTTGGGGGGGGGGGGGGCGCTAAGCGCCCCTCAAACTAGGTGTTGGGGAGGCACGAAGTGCCACCCCAACAGCTAGTATATATGTATATATGTATATATATATATATATATATATATATATATATATATATATATATATATATATATATATATATATATATATATATATATACGAGCTCTTGGTGTGGCGCTTCGTGCCAAACCAACACCTAGTTGGTTGGGACGCTTCTTGCCCCCCCCCCCCATGCCCCTCACGCGTGTAAGTCGTTACGCGCCATTATAGTTGTGTCCCTGTGTCCTACCTGTGAATATAGATAGTTATATATATGTTTTTAACTACGTAGAACTTGCGAATACAACATTCTTCACTCTCCCATTGTCTATGCATATACAAAGCCTTATATACTTATAAATACGTCATATGCAAGCACTCTTTCTACAAACAAACAAACATGCATATATACAGCTTATTTTTATATAGATAGATAGATATACATATACAATATAAATTAACTACGTAAAACTTTCTTTGTCTTTACGTGTGCCCATAAATTATAATTTTTCAGGCAAGCATTCATTTCGTCTGGAAGGGTTGATCTAAGTTTGTAGCTTGCAGCCCCTCCCCCAGGAACTGTGGGGGATTATGTCATCCCCAAAGACATAGTTCTTATGGTTTTTGACTATGCGGAACAAAATGGCTATCTCAAAATTTTGATCCGTTGACTAGGAATATAAATGACGACCGGGACAGAGGGACACAACTACAGTGGGGACGCCGGGGGGCACAGGGGGGATATATAAATGACGACGGGGACACAGGGAATGTTGGATTAGCAATCACCATCAACAAAGCTCAACGGCAATCATTAGAATAATGAGGTATGGATCTGAATTCAGATTGTTTTTCCCATGGACAATTATATGTTGCATGTTCAAGACTCGGTAAACCTGACAATCTATTTATATGCACAGACAATATGACAGCGAAGAATGTTGTATATTCGCAAGTTTTACGTAGTTAAAAACATATTTATATATATATATATATATATATATATATATATATATATATATATATATATATATATATATATATATATATATATATATATATATATATATATATATATATATATATATATATATATATATATATATATATATATATATATATATATATATATATATATATATATATATATATATATATATATATATATATATATATATATATATTTATATATATATATATATATATATATCCCTTGACAGGCCACTATAAGAACAAATACCAGGGAAAATCTCCAACACTTCCAATGTGATCTCTAGGTCACACTATTGACAAAAAAAAGTTTGTTTGCATGATTTATTCAAAATTGTCAATTTTAGACCACGTTGTAAAAATACAACATTAGCCTCTTAAGCATATAAAAAAGAGGCACTTTCACTTGGTGTGAAAGGCTTTAAAACAATTGCTTTTGGCAGTAAGACACAGTGGAAGGTCACATTTTTCGTTTTCAAAAGTGGTATATCCTGATTTGCACTCTTTGCAGCGGCTCTGCTTGTCAGTCTTTTTTGGCCATTGATCAAGCCTATCGGCTTGAGCAGATATTGCTGGTCGGATTCAGTTGTGACTTCAAATGGGGCTGGGACTTGCTTCGACATTTGCGGATGGTCTACCACGTTTAAGTTGGGGCATCACACGCACCGAGGCATACAACCCTGCAGCAGTTTCAGACCTGAAGGTTCTCAAGATCATCGGTTCGTCTCTCCTTAAAGTCAGCGCTTTGATGTCTGACCGGAAAAGAGGCCAGCTATTGCAGACTGCTGTGTCAATAAGCCCCCAGAAGATTCTCATATACCATTTTCGTGTCCAAAGATGAGTTTGGCACATCTCCACCAGCATGTTCGCTAAATCTACGCCACCCATATGACGATTGTACTCATAAACAATGGCTGGCCTTGAAACTTTAACCCTGGATTTATCCTTGACGTTCCAGAGTCTGCACGTATCCTGTGGTGTTATTCCTGCATTTGTCAAAGCCAAGCAAACCGTGTTGTTATCTAACCATTTCACTACAATAACGCAAAAATGAATGTCAGTCCTGTAATCTAAGGTTCTTCTCTCTTGTTTCTTCATTTTACCATCTGTGAGGAGCAGGCAATCCTTCAGTCGTGCTTTGTTCAACGTACCAATACAAGGGAATCATTTGGTTTTGAGCAAACTCATTAGTTTCAAGCTTGAAAACCAGTTGTCAAGTACTTCGCCCCTTGAAAGGAATCATTTGCTCGTCAATTGAATGGTGTTCTTTGGGACTGACTTCAAAAAACTTGGAACGGATATGACCCAGGACGGGTCGAATCTTGTATAGCTTGTCAGATCCTTGTTCTCCAGGTTTCTTAGCTTTACAGTTGTCATTGAAGTGAAGAAAACGTTTGATTTTATCAAATGTTTGTCGGCCCGTCTTGTCAGCAATTTGTGGGTATCTGGAAGCTGCTTCCCTGTGCATTCGATAATAGGGAACTCTTATCAGCCCAAATAATAAAATAATACTCATGAAAACTTTTAGCTCTTCAACAGTGAGACAGAGGTTACATCCCTCAGTTTGAAGTGCAAAGAGGTTACTTTGTTCAACTATCAGCTCAAGAAGCTCATCGTCAAATAATGTTTGGAAGTATTTCAGTGGAGTCTCCAAGATGCCTGGAACTTGGTGAGGCTCCCCTTTCCAAGACAGATCAACTTTTTCTATCTCTACTTTTCTCCAGCCGAATTTTTCTAGGACTTTCGATTTCTTCATTGATTTTCCAGTACTTGCTGTTCCAGGTTGCTGTTGCTGACTGGAGGGTGGAGTTTCCACCAAGTAATCGTCGCTGAGCTCAGTGTTAGCCTCCACGTCATCCTGTTCCAAAAAGAAGTGGGGATTGTCCAGTAGAGGCAACAAGTCTTCATCAGGATCATCGGTAAGATCTTCTGGAGACAGGAAGTCTGCATCATCGTCATCATCATCGTTGGACAAGTCAGACAACATGTCTTCTGGAATGTCAAAAATATACATGGCGGCCTCTTCTGCATCAATTCGGCAATTTTTAGCTTGTTTTCTTAGTTTGTCGTAAGATTCCGCCATCTAGAAAGAAGACAAAAAATATTTAACTTCAATAATATAATATAGATTATTCCTACGGATATGCTGGTCTATAATAGTAACAACTACAAGCCTAAGACAAACAATATCTTTTGTTTATTATCGCATAAGCATTTTTGGTACGCGTTATTCGTTTCACAATTTTCAGCTACGACCGTCCGATGTTGTATTTTTACAACATGAGGAAATGTTTCTTGCTACTGATCCAAATTCTTGCACACTTTGTGAATTTCAACTACAGTAATTCTAAATTGTATATATTTTATGCGAATATGATATACAAGGATTCTCCCGCCTTTTCATTTTATTTCCCGTTTCTGGCTTAGAAATTGCCTACCTTTTCATTCGTTTTTCTTATCCTTTTGTTTAGTGACTAGCTGTTTGGGCCAGGCGTCACACAGCAGCTCCCCGAAGGCATCACTCGACTGCCATCTTTCAGCAAAATCGAAAGATGCTGCTAAAAGAAATATTTTTTACGGCAAGATATCAGTCTGAGCTCAAAGAGGAGAGTGTTGTTTTTCTACAACACTTGTCTCTATAGGGATATATATATATATCTGTATTCACAGGTGGGACACAGGGACACAAATACAATGGCGCGTAACTAATATGGCGAGTAACGACATACGCGCCACCCCAACACCTAGTTTGAGGGGGCGCTTAGCGCCCCCCCCCCCAAGCCCGCCCGCGAGCGTTAGTCGTTACTCGCCATATTAGATATATATATATATATATATATATATATATATATATATATATATATATATATATATATATATATATATATATATATATATATATATATATATATATATATATATATATGTGTGTGTTTTTAACTACGTAAAACTTGCGAATATACAACTTTCTTCGCTGTCCTATTGTCTGTGCATATAAATAGATTGTCAGGTTTACAGAGTCTTGAACATGCAACATATAATTGTCCATGGGAAAAACAATCTGAATTCAGATCCATACCTCATTATTCTAATGATTGTCGTTCAGCTTTGTTGATGGTGATTGCTAATCAAACATTCCCTGTGTCCCCTTCGTCATTTATATATCCCCACTGTGCCCCCTAGCGTACCCACTGTAGTTGTGTCCCTGTGTCCCGGTCGTCATTTATATTTCCTGTGTCCCGGTCGTCATTTGTGTCCCGGTGTCCCAGTCTGTAATTTCTCTTTGAGTGCCTCGGTCGTCATTTATATTCCCTGTGTCCCGGTGTCCCAGTCGTCATTTCTGCCCCGGTATCCCGTCTGTAATTTCTCTCATTATTCTAATGATTGTCCTTGAGCTTTGTTGATGGTGATTTCGAATCGAACATTCCCTGTGTCCCGGTCGTCATTTAAAAATCCCCCCTGTGCTCCCTGGCGTCCTCGTTGTAGTTGTGTCCCGGTCGTCATTTATATCCCCTGTGTCCCGGTTGTTATCTGTGTCCCGGTGTCCGGGTCTGTAATTCCTCTTTGAGTGTCCCGGTCTCCATTTATATTTCCTGTGTCCTGGTGTCCCGGTCGTCAATTGTGCATTGAAAAAACAATCCGTATTCAGATCTATACCTCTTTATTCTTATGATTGCCCTTGTGCTTTGTTAATGATGATTGCTAATCGAACATTTCCTGTGTCCCCTTCGTCATTTATATATATCCCCCCTGTTATATATCCCCCCTGTTTCCCCCGGTGTCCCCGTTGTAGTTGTGTCCTTGTGCCCCGGTCGTCATTTATATTCCCTGTGTCCCGGTCGTCATTTGTTTCCCGGTGTCCCAGTCTGTAATTTCTCTTTGAGTGTCCTGGTCGTCATTTATATTCCCTGTGTTCCGGTCGTCAATTGTGTCCCATTGTCCCAGTCTCTAATTTCTTTTTGAGTGTCCCGGTCGTCATTTATATTCCCTGTATCTCGGTCGTCAGTTGTGTCCTATACCTCCTTATTCTAATCATTACCCTTGAGCTTTGTTGATGGTGATTGCTAATCGAACATTCCCTGTGTCCCTGTCGTCATTTATTTATCCCCCCTGTGCCCCCCGGCGTCCCCGTTGTAGTTGTGTCCCTTTGTCCCGATCGTCATTTATAGTCCCTGTGTCCCGGTCGTCATTTGTGTCCTGGTGTCCCAGTCTTTAATTTCTCTTTTAGTGTCCCGGTCGTCATTTATATTCCCTGTGTCACTGTGTCCCGGTCTGTAATTTCGTCAGTCAACAACTTCATAACGGCATAATGCTCAATCCTTACAATGACGTCAGTTGACACACAAACATGACGTCAGTCAACACACACACACAAACAAACAACTTATTTATATCTATATATATAAAAATAAGTTGTCTGTGTGTGGATCTGTGGATCAGGTGACGTCATGTTTGTCCGCATATGACGTCTGAATTATTTCACACTAATACAAAAGAAGAAAAAAACTAAAAAAGGTAAAAACTACAAAAAAACTAAAAAGAAAAAAAAAGTAAAAAAGCTAAAAAACTAAAAAAAACTAAAAAAAGGTAAAAATCTAATAACTAAAAAAAAACTGAAAAAAATAAAAAAAGGCAAAAACTACAAAAAAAATAAAAACTAATAAAAAAACTAAAAAAGCTAAAAAACTAAAAAAACTAAAAAAAGGAAAAAACTGAAAAATAAAAGAGAAAAAGAAAACTAAAAAAATATGACTAAATATATATAAAAATAAGTTGTTTGTGGGTTATGTCTGTCTGTCTGTCTGTCGAGTGACGTCGTGTTTGTCTGCATATGACGTCTGAATTATTTCACACTAATACAAAAGAAGAAAAAAAACTAAAAAAGGTAAAAACTACAAAAAAAACTAAAAAGAAAAAAAACTAAAAAAGCTAAAAAACTAAAAAAAACTAAAAAAAGGTAAAAAACTAAAAACTAAAAAAAACTGAAAAAACTAAAAAAAAGGCAAAACTAAAAAAAAACTAAAAACTAATAAAAAAAACTAAAACAGCTAAAAAACTAAAAAAACTAAAAAAACTAAAAAAAGGTAAAAAACAAAAAAAAAACTAAAAACTAAAAAAAAGGAAAAAAACTGAAAAATAAGAGAAAAAGAAAACTAAAAAAATATTAATAAATATAAAAAATATAAATATAAATATAATATAAATTAGCAATCAACAAAGCACCGAGACACAAATGACGACCGGGACACAGGGAGTATAAATGACGACCAGGACATAAGTAAAAAAAAAAAACTAAAAAAACTAAAAAAATGGTAAAAACTACAAAAAAACTAAAAACTAATAAAAAAACTATAAAATCTAAAAATCTAAATAAACTAAAAAAGAAAAAAAGAAAAAAGGAAAAAAATAAAGGAGAAAAACAAAACTAAAAAACGAATGTATATACAGACCGGAACACCGGGATACAAATGACGACCGGGACACAGGGAATATAAATGACGACCAGGACACAGGGACACAACTACAATGGGGACGCCGGGGGGCACAGGGGGATATAAATGACGACCGGGACACCGGGACACAAGGAATATAAATGACGCCCGGGACACTCAAAGAGAAATCACAGACTGGAACACCGGGACACAAATGACGACCGGGACACAGGGAATATAAATGACGACCGGGACACAGGGACATAACTACAAAGGGGACGCCGGGGTGCACAGGGGGATATATAAATGACGATGGCGACTCAGGGAAGTGTCGATTAGCAATCACCATCAACAAAGCTCAAGGGCAATCATTAGAATCATGAGGTATAGATCTGAATACGGATTGTTTTCCCATGGACCATTATATGTTGCAAGTTCAAGAGTCGGTAAACCTGACAATCTATTTATATGCACAGACAATGGGACAGCAAAGAATGTTGTATATTCGCAAGTTTTACGTAGTTAAAAACATATATATATATATATATATATATATATATATATATATATATATATATATATATATATATATATATATATATATATATATATATATATATATATATATATATATATATATATATATATATATATATATATATATATATATATATATATATATATATATATATATATATATATATATATATATATATATCTATATTCACAGGTGGGACATAGGGACACAACTACAATGGCGCGTAACTAATATGGCGCGTAACGACTTACGCGCGCGTGGGGGCTTGGGGGGGGGCGCGAAGCGCCCCCACCAACTAGGTGTTGGGGTGGCGCGAAGCGCCACCCCAACAGCTAGTATATATATATATATAAAAATAAGTTGTCTGTCTGTGTGTCTGTCTGTGGATCAGGTGACGTCATGGTTCTGTGTTGACTGACGTCATGAAATTAGTTGTCGTCATTTTTGCTATGACGGTGACGTCATTAACGGTATTTAAGACATTTGTTTACGGAAAAATGTTTAATTGTAAAATGACTGAAGAACCTACAATGGCAACAGCCGAGGAAGCTGCTCAAAGAGTTTATGCCAAAAAACTTGCTGCTGATAGAGAAAGTAAGAAAAGAAAGCGTTCCGAGGAATCATAAGAACAGCAAGAAAACAGGCTTGCGGCTAAAGAACGCAAAACCGCGCAGTTAGATGAAAATCCACCTGGACAGCGAGAGTCAAAACATATCAAAACTGAAAATGATAGCGATGATGATTGGGTTTAGGATTTTGACTTGGATAAGGTCATCAATGCCTACCAGATTTAAGTTAAAAAAACAAAGGTTCGTCGATATGTACTTCATAGTGACGCTGAAAAATAAAGAAGAAAAAGAAAACTGAAAAAAGAAAAAAGAAAAAAGGTAAAAAACTAAAAAAAAACTAAAAAGAAAAAACACTCAAAGAGAAATTACAGACCGGGACACAAATGACGACCGACGACTGGGACACTCAAAGAGAAATTACAAACTGGGACACCGGGACACAAATGACGACCGGGACACAGGGAATATAAATGACGACCGGGACACAGGGACACATCATTAGAATAATGAGGTATAGATCTGAATACGGATTGTTTTTCCCATGGACAATTATATGTTGCATGTTCAAGAGTCAGTAAACCTGACAATCTATTTATATGTACAAACAATGGGACAGCGAAGAATGTTGTATATTCGCATGTTTTACGTAGTTAAAAACATATATTTATATCTATCTCTATTCACAGGTGGGACACAGGGACACAACTACAATGGCGTGTAACGACTTACGCGCGCGGGGGGGCTTGGGGGGGGCGCGAAGCGCCCCACCAACTAGGTGTTGGGGTGGCGCGAAGCGCCACCCCAACAGCTAGTATATATATATATATGTATAAAAATAAGTTGTCTGTGTGTGTGTGTGTCGAGTGACGTCATGTTTGTGTGTCGACTGACGTCATGTTTGTCGACTGACGTCATTTTAAGGATTGAGCTGCATGCGTCATGAAGTTGTTTGTCGACTGACGTCATGTTTGTCAACTGATGAAATTACATACCGGGACACCGGGACACAAATGACGACCGGGACACAGGGAATATAAATGACGACCGGGAACCTCAAAGAGAAATTACAGACTGGGACACCCGGACACAAATCACGACAGGGACACAAGGAATATAAATGACGACCGGGACACAGGGACACAACTACAACGGGGACGCCGGGGGCACAGGCGGGATATATAAATGACGACCGGGACACAGGGCTTGTTTGAATAGAAATTACAGACCGGGACACCGGGACACAAATGACGACCGGGACACAGGGAATATAAATGACGACCGGGACACCCAAAGAGAAATTACAAACTGGGACACCGGGACACAAATGACGACCGGGACACAGGGAATATAAATGACGATCGGGACATAGGGACACATCATTAGAATAATGAGGTATAGATCTGAATACGGATTGTTTTTCCCATGGACAATTATATGTTGCATGTTCAAGAATCAGTAAACCTGACAATCTATTTATATGCATAGACAATGGGACAGCGAAGTATGTTGTATATTCGTATGTTTTATGTAGTTAAAAACATATATATATATATATATATATATATATATATATATATATATATATATATATATATATATATATATATATATATATATATATATATATATATATATATGTAAAATGAAAATTTTTTTTGGAGATTCCAATTCCTTTCTTATTGACTTTGGACATTCATCCGTAGGATGAAAATGCACTTTTTTGTAAGTAATAGTATCAAAATTAATTAAATTCGTTTTACAATATAATCATCAGTGTCCATAATTTCAGCAGTGTTGGCCTTATCTGCTCTAGTGATATTAAGGACCTTATCCTTTTTCAAATCAGAAAGTATTTCAATGTAATTTTTTGTGATACCATTTCCTATTTTGCTTATATTTATAGCGTTTAGTTTTCTTAGACTTTAAATTCCTGAGCAGCCTCGACTCCATAATTTGCCATAATTCTTTATTCCACCTTTGAAATTATTTTTGTGTAAGAAATTTGTGTTGGAAAACAAAATTTGTAGCGTACATGAATTGAAAACCCTTCGACAAAACTGCCTCTTGTTGACTACTTAGATGTTTAAATGACATGTTCTTAATGGCAGGACCCAGACAAAAACGAGGATAAAAAATATCCTAATCCTGGAACTTCTCAAACCAAAGTCTATTGAACTTGTCGGCCAAACGTACCTTTGAAAAAAGGAGATTATGGTGAAAAGATCTAACGGCCATTTTGTTAATTCGCGAAAAAAATTCAGAAGGAAGGTTGTTCCTTAAAAGGTTTTCGAAAAATTTGTTTCTTTTGACAAATTAAAATTTCTTTGTTTTTAATTCGAATTCATGTGATTTAAAGCTGTGTCTAAATATGTTTTTTTTAATTTCGATTCATTTTCGATGCCAAAATGGGTGTTGATTCTAAGAGATTTAGAAATTTCTGATTCCTTTTTGCAACTTTTTAAGAAAATTTGTTGATTTAAAAATTTGGATCTTTTTAACCAATGAAAAATAATAATTAGCAGAAGTGGCTAATTGTGCCCCGTACACTTCACACCTAGAGTTTTTGAGCCAAACTGGCCAGCCATGTTGAAAAAACAACAAAAAGAAGTAAAACTCAATGAAAATAGGCTGTGGCCAGTGTAGAGAAAAGATGAAAGACAAAAACAAAGCAGATATTTTGAATAAATGCAAACTAGGCTTCCTTAGCACAAAAAAAACAAAGATAAAAAGAAAAATAGTAAACTTAAAAACAAATAAAACCACCACCAATATTAATAAATACAATTGTGGCAACCGATCAACGTAAGGATTAAATAAAAAAATAAGTTTTTTAACTGAAAGTAAGGAGCGACTCTTTCTCTCAACTGTAGTTTTTAAAACAGAAGAAAGAGCGGGGTATTGACGAGGGAACAGCCCCTTTCATATACATATTAATTTCTGTTCGTTTTAAGTTTTAATGTCGCTCCATACTCTCAGTTAAAACAAACTTGTTTTTCTTATTCAATTTTTGAACGTCTTTGAATTAATATATGTTTTGATGTTGGATATCCATACATGAATAATTAAAGCGAAATATGCATATTTTTTTTGGTTAAATGGTTTTCTCATAGTTTTGATCAGACAACTTTGAGAAAGAACGAGCGGGGGAGGAGGCCCAGCTGCCCTCCAATTTTTTGGTTACTTAGAAAGGCAACTAGAACTTTTGATTTTTTACGAATGTTTTTTTAGTAAAAATATCCATAACTTACGAATTAACTTGCGTAATAAACTTCTATATTCGTAAGTTTTTATAACGTAAATGAGGGGTTTTGCCCCCTCTTTAATATCTCGTTCTTTACACTAAAGCTTAAATATTGTCCCAATTCCCTAGAATTACCTCTGAATCACAAAAGCCGTATACTAAATAGTTGAAATTACTAAAAATACTTTAGCATAAAAAGCGAGGTATTAGGAGGAGGTGAACCATTTATGAGTAATAATTTCTGCTCGTTTTAAATTTCTATGCTGCTCGTTGAAAACTTTTTCATGGTAGTTTTTTCATTGCTTTTTTAAAATAATACTAAAAAATACTACACTTCCTTCATGGAAATTCTCTTCCCTCGTGACAAATTCTTCCATGGAAATATCCCCTCAAGTAGCCCCTTACCCTCAATTCCTCCTCCCCCCAACCAAAAAAATCCCCCTGAAAACGTCTGTACACTCGCCAATAACCACTACTATGTGTAAACACTGGTCAAAGTATGTAACTTGCAACCCCTCCCACGGGGGCTGTGGGGGAGTAAGTCGTCCCCGAAGACAGTTATTAGGTCTTTTGACTATGCTGAATAAAATGGCTATCTCAGAACTGTGGTCCGGTGGCTGCTAAAAAAATGAGCGTGGGAGGGGACCTAGGTGCCCTTCAGGTTTTTTGTCACTTAAAAAGGGAACTAGAACTTTTAATTTCCGTTAGAATGAGCCCACTCGTAACATTGTAGGACCACTGAGTCGATACGACCCATGGGAAAAAACAACAAACAAACAAATAAACACGCATCCGTGATCGGTCTTCTGGCAAAAATACAAAATTCCACATTTCTGTAGATAGAAGCTTGAAACTTCCACAGTGGGGTTCCTTGATACACTGAATCTGATGGTGTGATTTTCATTAAGACTCAATGAATTTTACGGAGTTTTTTCCCCCTATTATCTAAAATAAGACAAATTTTCTCAGGCTTTTAACTTTTGCTGAATAAGACTAAACTTGACGAAATTTCTATATTTAAAATCAGTAGTAAAATGCAATTCTTTTGATGTAACTATTGTTATCAAAATTTAGTTTCTTAGAGTTTTGGTTACTATATAGCCAGGTCGCTCCTTACTACAGTTCATAACCACGAATTGTTTAATAAAAAGCTTTTAGAGTTAGTCACTTCAATGAAAACATCAAATTAACTGAGCCAAAAAAATATAAAATCGAAACTAAGTTAATTGTTCTGTTGCAAAATAATCCTCTTGTTAGCTTTTATTGAAGCTAGTCTTTTGTTCCATTAGGTAATCTAGCCCCGTGGTGATTGTGTAAAATCTTAATTCTGTTATTGACTATCACTTCATTTTTCAAAAAATAATCATAAATTGAGTCAATAATTAAATTTTCTGTGTCCCTATTTATCAAAAGATTAGTAAAAATATGTTTTTCTTTTATTTTTATAGCTTCAATCACCCACTGAGAAAAACCCCTATCATAAGAAATAGGCCTCGTCAAATTGTACAAAATGTTCAGGATGAAAGAAAGTATGTTCAGTCAGAGTTGAAACAAATTTTTCTGGAAGGTAACTTAATTGGAGGGTTTTTTTCTATTGAGTTGTGATGCTCAATAAATCTTTCAAGAAATTGTTGGTGAGATCTACCAATATAAAATTTTCCACAGGAACAAGGCATTTTATACACCCCACTAACTAAATATCCTCGGGTTAAATCCTTCCCGGAATTAAGAATACTACCTATTGGTCTTACTGATTGGAAACATGTGTCAATGCTATGTTTATGCCAAATTCGTTTAAGTATTTCCCCCAAAATAGGTACAGAAGGCAAAAAAGGAAACTTTTAGACACATTTCATTCTGAAGTACGTGAAACTGCAATAATCCTATTGTTACGTTTAATGCGTCTATTTTTATTATTTTATCAAAGAATTAAAATGGGTAACTACTACAAAATAAAATATCCCTCAAATACAGCAATTCAGAATGTAAAAACTACTGGGAACAGATTCTGAAAGCTCTATCCACCGTGAAATCACAACCCCTCGTTTCACTGAAATACGGTGGCACGAATGAAAATTAAAATACCTATCACTGTGTCTAGGCTTTATATGCAGGTTTTAACAGAGTCAATGAAAAGATTTGCTAACAAAGGACAGAAGGATGTCCCCATAGCCAAACCAAACACCTGTTTTTAAAAATTCAATTCTAAGACCAATTCAATTCTAAGATCAATTCATTTACAAGGATAACCAGCATCATAATGACATCAACATCCAAAATAGCAATTATCACATCTTGTATCAAATCATATCTTTGGACTTTTTCACATTACAATTCGAATACATGGAAACCCAATAAAAATATAGATAATTAAAGTCTATTCCAATGTAAAATCAACAAAAATCTAAAATCAAAAATTTGTTAAATCAACAAATGCTCTTAAAAAGTTGCACACAGGAATCAGTGATTCCTAAATCATGTGGAATCAATACCCATTTTGTAATTGAAAATAAATCAAAATTAAAAAACAAACTAAGCCTCAGGCCTTTAATTCACGTGACTTCAGAGCAAAAACACAGACGTTTTAAGTTGTCCAAAGACTTAAGTTTTGTCGAAAACCTTTTTAGGAACAACCTTCCATCTGACATTTTTTCTGAAAATTAAGAAAATGGCCGTTAGATCTTTCCACCATGATTCCCATTTGTCAAAGGTTCGTTTGCTTGATAAGTCCAACAGACTTTTGTTTAATAAGTTCCAGGATTCGGATTTTTTTTGTCCTCGTTTTTTCTGGGTAGGGCTGCTAGGATTTCGTCATCTAAACCTCTTAGTTGTCAACAAGAGGCAGTTTCGTCGAAGGAATTTCAATTCTGTTTTCCAACACCATTTTCTTATTCAAAAATAATTTCAAAGGTGGAGTAAAGAATTATTGCTTCTATTGATTAGGTTGAGGCTCCTCGGGAACTTAGGTTGAAGATTGTAAGCAAACTAAACACTAAACACTTTTAATATGAGCAAAATTGAAAATTATATAAAAAAATGACATTAAAATACTTTCTGATTTGAAAAAGGAGAATGTCCTTACTATTAATATAGCAGATAAAGACAATACCATTGTAATTATGGACACTAATGATTATGATCGGAAAATGGATGCGACTGTTTCCTATTATATTACTTGCAAAAACTGGATTTTGATCCTACGGGGAAGTATATAAAGTCAATAAGAAAGGAATTGGAGTTTCTGAAAAATAATTTACACATTACCCCACTATTTTATAATAAATTTTATCCAAGAGGTTGTTCCACACGCAAGATCTATGGTCTACCCAAAATTCATAAGACAGGAGTTTCCCTCCGTCCCATTGTATCAACTTTCTCGTCACATGTTATAAAATTAGGAAATTGGTCATCGATGGCATTGTGTCCTCACTTAGGAAAATTACCAACATATTTAAAAAATTTGTCTAATCTTACTAATAAGCTGAAAAATTTTACATTGGAGGAAAAGTCAATTCTCTGTAATTTTGATGTGATTTCCACGTATTCAAATTGTAGTGTGAAAAAGTGCGAAGATATATTAAGGATTAAAATACAAAAGTACTTTGATTTGATGCAAGATGTTACCATGGCTAGTTTGGATATTGATGTCACTAGGAAGTTGGTTATCCTTGTAAATGAATATTCTCTTTATTTGGGTTTTAGAGGTGAAGTTTACAAACATGTGTTTAACGCTTACCAAAGCTTGTGTAATATTTTTAATCCTCATGTAAAATTTTTGTAAATATCCTTAATTTTTAATGAAGTCGACCAAGAATATGCAATCTGCATAATGAGACATACTTGTGTGTATTTAAGCATCAGGTGTAAAAGAGAGCACATTGAGCTAAACACTTTTGAGTCGGTCAACGCAAAAAAAAACAAGTACTGAAAAACAAACAAATAAATTACTGGTAATCAGGAAAGATTAAAGTTTTCAAATTTTCCAAGATGTTTTAAAAAGTTTCAAGAACTATAAAACTTAGAGGATGAAAAGCGGATAAGTAAAAGTTTGCTCTCTTGTCAACCTCAGTAAGTAAATCAACACCTTAACCTTCTCTAAACGATGGGGTAATTGTTTTTAGATCAGTGCTAAGTTGGGAATCCGCTCACTTGTGAACTATTTAAATTCAACCACTAAATTCTGTAAACTAAGTATAATACTGTGGTTTTGTGTTCCTAGTCCAGGAACCTTGCTGGAACCTTTCTATGTATCTGAAGCTACATATTGCTTCTGAAGCTGTTTTATTATAAAGCTTTATCTGAAGCTTATGTTTTCAATTAAATAAAGATTGTTATATATTTGTTGATATTGTTTTGTTAATATTATTTTTAAGTTTTTAATTATTTGCGCGTGCAACGATAGTTCTTGCAAAGCCTTATAAAAACTAATCTCTTTTGCCCAAGAATCCCTATATTTTTAGTAATTCCAACCTGTTAAAATAGACTAAAATATCAGGTCTTCTGTTTGAGAAAATTCAAATAGTTCTAAATATGTATTTGCATTTTTTGTTGGTATATATGCTTATGTATTTTTGTGGTAGCATTTCATCTGTATGAGCTTTGAGATGAGTTTTGTTTTTTTTTAGTCGAGACAAATGCGGAGCAAGAACCGATTGAAACTGGACAGCGAAACGATCTTTCGAGGACTGGAAAAGGTATGGTTACGTTAAAGTTTGGCGTATCGTTTGTTGAAGCACCACGATGTTACTAGATATTACCAGTTTTCTTTACACTTACTAAAATGTTCGTTTAGTAGAAAGAAGATACCGGTACTTTAGATGATAATACTCAAGAAGTACATATCACGGTCTTCGCTTGCACACCTCATATGTTGAAAAATGACAGTTTTTCAGAACAAGAAAGGAAACTCATTACGCTACTTCTTCTGTCGGTTTTAAATAAAATGATAGTTTAGGATAGTAAAAAAATGGTCCAAATATGCTGGTGCTTCTCAAAATGCTTTTGAAAAATATTTACTTAGATAATTAATACATACAAGGAATAGGTCAATTGAGTGCGTATTTTACAAGGTATGTGTACAAGACATCAGTCACACTTCTCTTCATAAAACAAATGTGCAATTTATTCCTTTTGAACAAGAAGGAATAAGTGAAGGAATTTTGAACAAGAAGGAATTATATAAGTACCTGAAATAAGCCACTTACACCACTTGGAGGTTAGTTTTAGTGTAATAACTCAGAAATCAAAAGTAAGATACATCGCTTGCCTGAAACCATTTTGTCAGGTCTTTGAATTATAACTTCTGAGATACATTAGGGCTGGGCAAAGTATTTTGAATTGCAAAATGCAGAACATCACTAAACTACCTGGAACTATACAAATGGTGAACGGAAGGTGTTGACTAAATTTAAAACAGGATCTCGTGTCAAAGCTCCTAAGAATTTAGGTTTTGTAATTCTTGTTGCTATGCGTTCTTCAATTCAGTTTTATTGATAGAAAAAAAATGCAGAGAAGCCGATATCTTTTTGTTGCTTTTTTCTTCTAAGAACGCCTCAAGTCTAACGCCTAATATGTTATAGTGCGGGAAACATACGTCAGAGTTTTGTTTACTATAGATATACTTAGAGAAAAAGCTGAAATGAAAGGTAATATAAAAATCATAGCTTTGTTTTACTTTTTAATTTTCTTGGCCTTCAAGCAATTATGCAAAATTCCTTGAGAGACTTGCCAACTCTGCCTAAGGGTTTGAATATAAAATTTTCAGGAATATTGAGGGTAGAAGGCGAACAGAATCACAATACACCATCTACATGCAGATTGTCTAAAGGGCGCATGAGCAATATCTTAGGAATGGTTTGGTATATGAAGTTTAAACTTACAGGGCTTGTTGTGGGGGATATTGAACTAACCAAAAGGCAATATTTACATTCTAATACTACTGCCTCTGCTCATACTACTCCTACTACTATTGTAAGTACTATTACTACTGCTGCTACAGCTACTATTATTAATTCTTCTACTGCAACTACTACTTCTGCTAATATTACTGTTGCTACTGTACTACTGCTAGTAAAGCTAAGCCAACCACTATTGATTCTACTGCTACTACTACTATTACTAATGTTGCTACTACTGTTGCTAGTGGGGAAAAATTATTAAGGCGAATAAATGTGGGAAAACTAAAACAGTATTGAACTAAATCAAAACCCACTATTCGCAAAAAAGTGGATGTATCAGTAATGCTTCAGGAACCGTATATGTTTTTAAGCTGAAACTGTCAGCGTGTATTAAGAGGTATATTGAAGAAAAACAAAGGTGCTATGTGCATACTACTTTTGGTACTAAGACTAATGCTACTACGCAAGCTAAGGGTAATAAAGATAAGCCTATAAAGAATATTTTGGCGGATCTTGAACTAAATCAAAACGATCTCTAAGCATGTATATTGTCAGCAGGCTGACAGAAAAATATCTCAAGAACAGATTAAATATTAAGTTGAATGTTTTGGGTAAATCGGGGAGGATTTATAACTATCCAGAAGGAACTGTGTATATAATATTAAGGCTACTATTGCGATAGCTGTATCTAATGACGCTAAGGGTATTAAGGTGAAACTCTTAGGGAACGTCTAGGGGTTGTTTCAATTAAACGAATGAAACTATATGCATGAAGGTTTTCAAAAGGGTACATAAGCAATATCTTGGGTAGTGCAGCGCTATTATAGATGGCAATAACTTTGAAACTTCTATAGGAATTAATCTAATAGGTAGTTGAAAGTTCCTGGGAGTCAACATTGATTGGAAGCCAGGCAGACCTCTTTCCAACTCAATTAATTTTTAAAACCAAAAACAATCAAAATTTTTTTGCTAACCATTTAATTCAGCATAGCGAAATGGCTTAGTAGCAATGACTCTAAGGATATTTGGTGTGTCAACCCCCCGCAGTTATGCAATTCTTCCATTATGCTTTAAAACAAAATTTTCGTTGAAACATCAATAAAATGGCACTGTATGTATGTATTGCATAACATACATTAGGTGTCTTGTATGTTATATTAGGTTATATTAGGGTTATGTATGTTATACATTAGGTGTCTTGTATATTAGGTGTCTTAAATAAGACACCTAAGCAATGCTGCAAGAATGACTGAGGGTAACAATTTGAAATTTTCAAGGCTACTGCTATTACTACTCCTGCTCTTACAATATAACTAAACAAAAATAGTATAGGCTTATCTATGCTGTCAAAGAACACAGATGAAATTTTCTGGAAAAATAGCAATTTTCATGTCAACTTGTCAACTTGACAAGGTCAACTTTCTGGTCAACTTGAGAAGATGTAAAACTAAATTAAACAAAAGTATATGTGTCTAGATTTTAAAAAGGGTGTATTTTGTTAAAAATTATTGAAATTTTTCTCAAACATACAGATAGCAGAAAAAAGCTATGGATTCTTAAAAAAAAGAAAAATTTTGAAACATTGTTTTTTATTCATGAAAAAGATTATGTCAATAACAAACGAAAAGAAATAAAAAAAAAATTAACAAGCTTTTCCAAAGAAAAGCAAAGTTATATAATCTTCCAAGCGTAAAACTGCCACAGATCACCAACAATAAATAAATGAAACCTAAAACGAACAGAACTTACAATAAATAACCGAGTCAAACTCAAAATGAGCAGAAATTAACATGATTAGGGCTGACACCCCCAATACATTGCGAAGACAAGATTTAATTTACACTTTACTGAATATATATACTGCTTGTCCATGGATTGTTCTTTGTGGTTGATTGTATATGGCTATGCTGTTTGACCAATGTGATTGTATGGATAAGTAGGGTTAAGGCCTTATTCAAGTGCTGATCTATACTAATCACTAATATAGGAAAACAGTCTTCCTTTTCTCCTTCTGTCTTCCTATCTTTTTTTTTTTTTTTAAGTGTTTGTGCTGTTGCATTGGTAATTTTTCACTATATATATATATATATGAATATATACATATACTGATTTTTATTCCTTAAAATCTTAATAATTTTTGGTGTATAAATTGAAAGTGCAAAATATTGAACATCCATTTTGTTCAATAAAGATTTCAATCAGAATAACCAATTGAAAAAGGGGTAGGGACTAAGTTTTCAGCAAGAAAACTGATGAGTTAAGGCAAACAATGATTCAAAAAAGTAGATTGAACTTCGTTGTTGAGCCACTATCCGACAACAAAAAGCAGACTTCAGTAAAACCCCTTCTCCACCACGTTTTAGTGGATCGCTTAAGACCTAATTTCTTAGTTTTGTAGTGTCAATAGCAAAGTAATACGTTTCAATATCAAGTAGAGATAATAAGAAAGAACAAAAAAGGAAAGAATACTAAAATCCCAAACTAAGACTAATGGGAGATTTTATTTACTGTATATATTTAAGTATATTGTTCTTACAAGTTTCTCACCTTTCTACTATCAGTGGATACAGCTTCCTTAAGACTGTAGTTACTTATCTTGAATAACTTAAAAAAAAAGAGAGAGAGAGAGAGAGAGAGAGAGAGAGAGAGAGAGAGAGAGAGAGAGAGAGAGAGAGAGAGAGAGAGAGAGAGAAGAGAGAGAGAGAGAGAGAGAGAGAGAGAGAGAGAGAGAGAGAGAATGAAGTCCCCTTTTCATTTCAGATTTTACAGGCACACTGGAATACAAATTATTTGTTTTTGTAATTAACTTCTCAGTAAACATTTTATAACCCAGCCATTTGGCCAATATTCTGGTTAAAACTTACCGCTTTGAATTGTTTTCGTTATAGGCATGTTTATTCGTGTCACTGAGACTGAATTTAGTGGTAAAAGATGCTACCTAGATGGGATAAATGCAAAACAGTCCAAGGATCTACAGGCTAACCTTTCGCTACTCCAGCCAGGTCAGATTCAAATCATGGAAGTTGATATTGATAATCCATACGTCTGGCAGGTTAAAGGCATGACAGTTTTACAATTTTTCAATTCCTTTTTCAATGAGCTTCATGAAGCCAAAATTGTTGCTTATAGTTCAAATGTACAGCAAGATACAATGTACCACCAGGTACCCAGTGGAACAACAATCTGGACATTGGAGAGTTTGAAAATATAAGCCTATGTGTTGATATGGCAATAATTTTATAATTACTAAATGTAATATTTGAGAATTAAAATAAAAAACTGACTATGTAAATTGGACCTTAGTTAGTGCGATGAAACGAAGCCAGTAGTTAATTTTCTGATTTTATTTCGGAGTCAATTAATAAAAGCATGGCAAACAAAAATCATTAAAAAAACACAAAAACTAAGAAAACTGGTGGAAAATGCAAAAACAAAAACGTCAGAATACAAAACCGTCCGCTATTGAATAATTAAACTGGGAAATGCAAGTTTAAAACTTACAAAATAGTGAGGGTGGTCCAGTTCCAAAGGGGGCCCACCACCTTAATTTCTCGGTCCGGACACTTTAGAAACTTCTTCAAGACACAGATGTTTGTTACATAATAGGAAATATTTTCTTCAAGATATAAGAGCTTCTTACTTAATAGGGTGTAGTTTATTTATGCAAATGCTTTCTTTGGTTGTTACATAATGGAGTATTGTTTACTTATGCAAATGATTTTTTTGGATGTTACGTAATACGACTTGTCAGAGTCCGCTAGTCAAACAGGGGAGTCCCCCTGTAAAAAAATTTATCATGGTCCAATATATGTGAAGATGACGCAATCTTACGCGACTTGTTGTTATGTAATGCGGGGTTCTTTTCTTCAAGACATAGGGGCTTGTTACATAATATCGATTGTTTTGCTTAAAGATTCAGATGATTGTTACATAAAAAAACCCAGCAAGGGCTTTAAAAAACCTTCACGGCCCCTCCCAAGTAAGGACATGGTCCAAATCAATAATAGTCCAATATTTTCCTGCTTCACACCCAGAGAGCCTTTTGTTGTTGACAAACAAAGGATTTATAAATCTTTGTTAAAAGAACAAAGAAAGGAATCTGAAAGAGACAAACGAGTCTTTGACCAGTAAATGAAAAGAGTAGAACAAAAATCTAACGAACATTTCGTCTGTATAAAACAAGACGTCTTCAGCATTGAAGGAATAAAAAAAAAAGAAAAAAAAAACAAAAAAAAAACCACATAGAATCTAAAACCAAAACAAAATAATATAAATTAAAAATGTACAAATTGGGACTTCTGGAGTAGAAAAGTGTTTTTTTTTGTTTTTTTTTACAAAAACTGCCCAATCCTCAGTAACTTTACCTTAGTACCATAAAGGTAAAGATATAGTAAAGAAAAATAACTTGTCTCTGAGGATGCTTGAATTATGTAAGCTTTTATTGGTTTTGACAAGAATTTTGAAAAAAACTAGATTTCAGCTGGGGGGGGGGGGGGTACACCCAGGCTCTGGACGGCCAGTTGCCCCCCTACCCGATAGAAAATTTGGGCCCCTGCTTGCATACATACTAAAGTCTAATTAATATCCCTACAAAGTCTTGAGGCCCCTGTAATTTGGAAATTTGACCATTAGTTTGCAGAAAAATATTTATCAAAACAATTTATTCTTACAAGGTCTTATATGCGTGAGAACTAAAGTTGGGTAAGCATCCACTCTACCCTGAATCCACGCTCAACTTCTTCAAAGCTACAGTTCATAGGTAAGCTTGAAATGACTTTTTAATAAAAGTTTCTTTACCTTTTTCAGTAAGATCAGCAGTTTCACAGACGTGGGGACAGGCAATGGAAGTACGAGAGTGTTCTCCATTATCAAATATATAGCTGGACACGACTCATCTCATATGTGTTTCTGTGAGTTTCTATATATTTCTATATTTTGTTCAAATAGGTTAGTAGTTTCACGGTCATAATGACAGGCAATGGAAGCACCAGAGTATTTTCCATAATCCTAAAAAACAGAAGAGTCTTACAAAGGTATTTTTGGACTTACAAAAAAAAATATGTCTTCTAAAAAACTTTTAGAAATGGATGAAAAAGTTGCAAGTATAATATCTTTGATTTTTACTGATCATTGATTGTATTATTGTATTTTCTAGAGAAATCAATTCTTGAATTGTCATGAAAATTTGTCTGTTTGATTTTCAAAACAGGGGGAGACACCTCTTGAAAGCTATATAATTTTAAAGAAAATCCTGCCACCCAATTAAGAATATTAGAAAATCTTTATGTACTTCTGCCATTACATTACAAAATGTGGAAATATGTATTTTTTTTATCTAGAAAGAGAACCCGGATGTGTGTTTTCATTTTTTTTTCGGAGGTGATTGTGTAGAAGGAATAGTCCTAGAAAAGTTCTGTTGCCGCTTATAGGTGACAAAAAAGGTTGGAGGTTGGATATTCCCCCATAGTTTCTGGAGAAAGGGTTGTCAGATACGCAATTTACTTTTTCACATACAGTGCTTACAACTGGGAAACCTACGGATTGCTTGGGGTGGTTGTATTCCAAGGGGAGAATTGCCCATGGTGAGAAATTTCCAGGTTAAATTTTAACACTGGGGGTAGTTGCAAAAATTTCTATATGAAATTCTACTTATCTAGACTTTCTTTCTCTTCGTACACTCAAATTTGCACGTGGAGTTGTTGCAGGAGAAATATTTAAAGCCATTGGAATTTTACCAACGAAGACCACACTGCCTTTCCATAACAAACAAATACAACGTAGAGACAATAGGGAAACATTTTTCAAGACAATGAAAATTATTTATGTAGATATTTTGGCCCTATGTCCAAGGGCCGTCTTCAGTACAATACAAGAATAAGAGAGAAACTATATATATATATAAAAGAATTTACATCAAATTGTGAGAATTAAAACTGATTAGTTAAAAACACTTATTAAAACATTAAAAAAAAAAAAAATATAGCCCTAGCATCCTTACTTCAGCGAAGTTCAACCAGGACTGGCGAAAAGAATGAAACGAAGAAATATAAACTCATTCAAACTAAAGAGAACAAAATGATTAGATGCAATTTCTTAAAGCTAATCTTGCTTGTTTAGCAGCCTGTCTCAAAGGCCTTTTCGTAGTTGGTTCAGTACTATTATAAATTGGTTTAGTAAAATATTTTGTTAGATCATTTTTAATTAAATTTGAGTATAAAGAATTTAGTGAGTATTCCCCCAAGTCCCTGTTCAAAGAAATATTTTTATTTATTTTGAGATTAATTTCAATTGATTCTCGAACCACCTGTTTTATTCCCAAATAATTACTAATGAGTGAAGAGTTTTCAAAAAGTATCATGTGGGACAGATTATTAAATATATGCCAACCTAGAGCAGAATCAAAGGAGTTGTTGGAATTATTTGAAATTAAGGCCTTGTGTATGTCATTTTTATGCTGTTGTAACCTTTTGTCTAGATTCTGATGGGTCCTGCCGACATATTATTTTCCGCAATCACAGGGTATTTGATAGACCCCTCTTTGGCGAGTAACTGGGGTCTTATCTTTACCCGAATTTAAGAAATTGATGATTTTAAAATTATTAGTAAAAACTACGTACAGATTATTTTTTGTGCAAATATTTTTTAATTTTGTTGTAATCTTTGGGATATACGGAAGATAGACAATATTTGAGGGCTTATCAGTAGCCTCACATTGTGAAGTATCTTCTTCGATTTTACAAGAATGTCTTTTTATTCTACGGCTAATTATTTTATTTACAAAAGGAATGGGGTATCCATTACCAAAAAGAATATCTCTGATAAAATTTATTTCTGCATTTATATATGAATGGGAGCAAATATTTAGGGCACGATCAACGAGGGAAGTTACAACTGCTCTTTTAACTTGTGGGGGGTGATTTGAATTAAAGTGAAGATATCTATTGTTTTGTGTTGGCTTTCGATATATAGTAAAATCCAGTTCATCAGCATTACGAATAATTAATACATCTAAAAACGGTAGTTTATTTTCAATTTCAACTTCAAGGGTGAACTGCAAATTTCGGTCATAAGTGTTAAGATGATCTAAGAAGCCCCGAAGTTCAGCTTCCCCATAATTCCAAAGTGAAATTACGTCATCCATATAACGACCCCAATAGACATGTTTTAGAAAATAAGAATTCAATGCCCAATTCTCAAGATTCTCAACGTAAATATTTGCTAGTAGCCCGGATAAAGGTGCCCCCATGGGTAACCCATTTTTTTGCTGATAAAAAGAATCGCGAAATTGAAAATACATAGAAAACTTTTATTACAAATTTTAACAAGAGTCATTAAAACTTCACAATCAATTCCTGTCGCTGAAGTGTCGATCAAGTGGTAATTTTCTTCTATTTTGTTTTTTTAATAATTCCTCTGAAATAGTTACATCTATATTTGTATACATGGAAACAATGTCGAAACTACTTACTATTGTGTTTTCTGAAATACTTGTGTTGCTAAGTTTTTTAACCAAATCTGCCGAGTTATGAATATAGGAATTTTGAGAATACAATAAAGGTTTTAAAGCTGCACAAAAGCCATTTTCCAATATTGGCAGCGGGAGCTTTAGTACAAGCTACAATAGGTCTTAAGGGAATACCCTGTTTATGTATTTTTGGTAAACCGTAGAGTTTCGGACAGAAACTACCACGGGGAAAAAATTTATTGTATAGTTGTGGGGTGATTTTACCATTTTGTTTTAGCTGCTTTAATTCATTTATAATATTAATAGTGAACTGATCAGTAGGATCATGAGTTATTGTTTGATATGTAATTGTGTCATTTAAATGCGAAAGAATTTTGTTGTCATAGTCTGTTGTATTCATGACAACAAGTGAATTGCTTTTGTCTGCTTTAGTTATTATAATAGAAGGATCTTTTCGGAGATTAGATAGTATTTTTATGTCATGCAAATTTTCCGGTGTGGAATTGGTAGGAGGCTTAAACTTTTTTTGGCTATTATAGAGGATATTTATTAGACCAGATCTAACTTCATCCGGGTTAGAGACAGAAGGATAGTGTTTATGCAAAGCGGACTCTAGAGAGGAAACTATATCTGCCACAGGAACCTGTTTCGGTAGAAATTTGGACCTTTTTCTAGTGTTTCAATTTCCTGGGGTTCCAATGTTTTAGAAGAGAGGTTAACGATAGCAGGCCCAGGAGTGAATCTTGCAGAGTAAATACGGTTTCTCATCGAAGATTCATTTCGTAAGCCTTCTAATTTTTATAGAGGCGTTCCTTGGACAAGCGAAAATCGTGGCTAAACAAATTCCTTTCTAATCTAACAACTTGAGCAAAATCAACGGTGGACAGGTTTTCCAGCAAAAAAGTTTCCAACGATTTTGTCTCTGAAGAAATAATATGTCGTTTCTTTTTTTTGTCCTTAATAATATGGACTAGGGTTTTTAACTGTAGTGTATGGGCAAATTGCGCTTCTTTTCGGGTATTTAAATGTAATTTATATCTTAAAGACTTGGGAATAAGGTTTTCATTTCTACAGGATTCTAAAAATTTTTGTTGATTGATAATATTAGCATGTTTTTTACCTAGACTAATAAAATAAAAGATAGCATAGGTCAACTGCTCCCCATAAGCTAGACGAAAATAGCGACGAAGACCACACTGCCTTTCCATAACAAACAAATACAACGTAGAGACAATAGGGAAAAATTTTTCAAGACAATGAAAATTATTTATGTAGATATTTCGGCCCTATGTCCAAGGGCCGTCTTCAGTACAATACAAGAATAAGAGAGAAACTATATATATATATATAAAAGAACTTACATCAAATTGTGAGAATTAAAACTGATTAGTAAAAAACACTTATTAAAACATTAAAAAAAAAAAAATATAGCCCTAGCATCCTTACTTCAGCGAAGTTCAACCAGGACTGGCGAAAAGAATGAAACGAAGAAATATAAACTCATTCAAACTAAAGAGAACAAAATGATTAGATGCAATTTCTTAAAGCTAATCTTGCTTGTTTAGCAGCCTGTCTCAAAGGCCTTTTCGTAGTTGGTTCAGTACTATTATAAATATGTTTAGTAAAATATTTTGTTAGATCATTTTTAATTAAATTTGAGTATAAAGAATTTAGTGAGTATTCCCCCAAGTCCCTGTTCAAAGAAATATTTTTATTTATTTTGAGATTAATTTCAATTGATTCTCGAACCACCTGTTATATTCCCAAATCATTACTAATGAGTGAAGAGTTTTCAAAAAGTATCATGTGGGACGGATTATTAAATATATGCCAACCTAGAGCAGAATCAAAGGAGTTGTTGGAATTATTTGAAATTAAGGCCTTGTCTATGTCATTTTTATGCTGTTGTAACCTTTTGTCTAGATTCTGATGGGTCCTGCCGACATAGTATTTTCCGCAATCACAGGGTATTTGATAGACCCCTCTTTGGTGAGTAACTGGGGTTTTATCTTTACCCGAATTTAAGAAATTGATGATTTTAAAATTATTAGTAAAAACTACGTACAGATTATATTTTGTGCAAATATTTTTTAATTTTGTTGTAATCTTTGGGATATACGGAAGATAGACAATATTTGAGGGCTTATCAGTAGCCTCACATTGTGAAGTATCTTCTTCGATTTTAAAAGAATGTCTTTTTATTCTACGGCTAATTATTTTATTTACAAAAGGAATGGGGTATCCATTACCAAAAAAAATATCTCTGATAAAATTTATTTCTTCATTTATATATGAATGGGAGCAAATATTTAGGGCACGATCAATGAGGGAAGTTACAACTGCTCTTTTAACTTGTGGGGGGTGATTTGAATTAAAGGAAAATACTATGTCGGCAGGACCCATCAGAATCAGGGCCGAAATATCTACATAAATAATTTTCATTGTCTTGAAAAATTTTTCCCTATTGTCTCTACGTTGTATTTGTTTGTATTGGAATTTTCATGAAAATTATTCAGTGGGTGGAATTTTTTTCTGGGATTGGTTCTTCGTGGGAGAAATTTTTTCAAGGGAGAAATTCTACATAGGGAAATTTTGCTTGTAAGCAACTTTCCATTAGAAGGGTTGAAATTTCTGGGGAGAAAATTGAACGAAGGGGGATTTCCAGTATGATTTTTAAAACCGATTATAATTGTTTTTCAAATGAAAGTATGCTAAGGAGAATTTTTCAGGTAGAATTGTCCCCAAGAAATTTTCCAGGGATTTTCAGTGATGATCGAATTATCCAAGGAGAATTCTATGGTGTGGGATATTTTACGTGAGATGAACTTTCTATGGAGGAATTTCCGGTAGGGGAAGGAGCTGGATCATGTAATTGCTTGAGAATCGATCAGAAATTAAAAAAAAAAATTTTCAACTAAAAGTAAGGATCAACATTAAAACTGTAAACAAACAGAAATTATTTCAAGCATAAGGGTGTTATTCCTTCCTTTTGACTTTTGTTCCGATTCTTTAAAAACAACCCCTTAAACACAAGGGCTGCTTATTCAGAATAAAAAGCTTTTTAGAAGTATTAGCAAACTTTAGTGTGAAGAATAAGGTACTGTGGAGTGGGCAACACCCCTAATCTATGGAATAATTTGTGGTCTGTTTTAGTTTTCATGTTGTTCCTTACTTTCAATTGAAAGAGCTTGTTTGTTATGTTTTTTTGTAAGGAGAGGTGAACCAAATTTTTAAAATCAACAAAATTCTTTGAAAAAATCTAGACATTGAGAACCTGCACTTAGAATTAGTAACTTTAGCTGGTATAGCACATACAAAAACAAGGGGCGGATCTAGATGAATATCTTGGGGTGGCCATTGGACCAAGGGCGCCAATGAGATTCGAGCGTAATGATAGGTGAGGGCGTAGATAACGCTTTCGTCAGACCAGTTCGTTTGTGTGAACTTGGCTGGTGCTGATGTAAAATGAAAAAGAAACCTCTTTGAAAGCCAATACTATTTTCCTATAGCAGTAAAATGCATATTAACAACAGACACGAGTAGATTATTTTATGAATAAATTACTATGGCTTCATTGAGACTTTTTGAATGAGGAGGCCTGACTAATTTTTCTTTCTTTAGAGCTTGATAAAAAATTAATTAACAGGGAAACCTCTAATTTCTAAGAGTAGAAATACAGCTGTTTTTACAAGATACCTTGATCTGCCACAAGATTCCAACATTTTCTGTAAAGAGATTGAAAACCAGCCGCACGCCTGGTTGCTGTGGAATATCTGAGGAGCACTTCAACTGTGTGGGTCCTGACTTGTTGCGTTGGCAGCTAGAAAATTTTTTGAAGACGTTCCACGACATGCAAAGGAATATATGGTTTTTACTTGTGTCAAGGGCTCCTTTTTTCGAGGATTCTTTATTCGGAAATGGAACCAAAACATGGAATGGATTGTGTCCCCCACTGTCGCAGCTAATTTTTTTTTTCAAAAAGGAAAGTATTTATATTATGATGTTTGTTACAAACCCTAACCTTACAGTGGCAGGGTTTAATGCCCAAATATATTTAAAGTTCCTAATTTCTTTGAAAACCATACAAATCTAATAATGATACAGAAAAATATAATATATTAGTGTGAATAGATATTTTATTATTTCTTAAACCACATTGGCCTGCCATAACATAAGGAAAGAAACCGATCAAAAATGGTTTTTTTTTAACCCCATTCAGTATTGTCATTTGGCCTTTAAAAACTCCATTTTTGATCGTTTTCTTTCTGTATGAGATATTTTACATTGAAATAACGTCATGTCCACTATCACATAACATTGTAATGTAAAATGGGTCCATTTTCTACTATTGCCATTCTAGATATACCTTACTCTTACAATCACAGGCCAGTAGAATGCTCGTTAATTCATTTGATTTCATGTTCCATCCATCTTACAGCTGGCAATGTAGTAGCCATTTGAAGTTTTTTTTAGCAGGAGAATTCTAATGAAATCACATTAATGTAATATCTTGATCTTTTACACCCCCCCCCTTCTTGAATCTGAAATGTAAACTAGAAGAAAGACCAATTTACCGATTCCTGAAATCATTTTCTAATCCTTGTTTGAATTGTAAACTACAAAAAAGATCGGTGTCTCTTACGGGTGGGAACTTGAGAGTGAGGGTTAATAGCCCATACTAGCTCTTAAGAGCCCTACATTTTATAGTTTATAACCTAAAAACGTAATGTCTCTTTCCTTTAAAGTTTCTTAAAAATACATAGATTTATATAAAAATAAATTCTATTGAAATGCGAAAAATATTCTCAAAAATACGTCCTGTGTAGAGATACAGCGTTTTCTTCTGATGACATTGTTCACTTCAGAAATGCATGGTCTTCAATGTTTTGCCTTATCTCAATTTAGGGCGTTTTGCGGAAAAAAAAGTCAAAATGCTGTTTAAACACGTGCTTTAATAATTTCTAACTTAACCCATTAGTGGCCAACGTAATGCCTAACACAGTAGCAGCTAGGGCAAATTTTAAGCGTCCCTCAAACTGTCATAAGTATCAGAGGAGTTCTCAAATTTTTTCTGACTTGAATTTGGTTTAGTTTGGTCTTTGAATTTTTTTTTAAATATGGAAAAAAGTAAGTTTTTTAAAGCTATCTGTTTCTAATGGAATATCAGGGAAGGTAAGTGGTTGAAACCTCTTGTTTTAGAGTTTTGTTGTTTTATAATCACTACTCTTCGAATCTATGAAATATTTGCACCAAAATGTCTACAAATAGAGGATGCAGTATCAATTAGCCAAAAGTGTTCCCAACCGGGAAATTTGGGCGTTTCACAGACCCAAAATTTTCCACATGCTTTGTAGCAGGCAATCACTTCTGTTTTGCAGATGGGTCCCAAGAAATGTGCTTCTATAAAAAAAACAGTAGCTATGGTAGACGAAATAATATACGATGAGGTAGACATTGATATGGTCATTATCTATTTATCCCCCATAATTTCGGGGTAATAACAAAAATATATGGAGTAAAATCAGGGTAATCAACCAGGTAATCAAAATCAGGGTGACGAAAGGGAGGGAGGCAAGGGCAATAAAAAATTTAATAGTCTCCCAGGTTGTCTTGCACGGACGATAGAGCTTGAGATAATTGAAACTTGTGAATCAGCCAGCCAAAGTTGACCTCATCAATCTGGGTAGTTTCCAACTTCCACATTATGTTCAGCTAACATAGATTACGTTCCACTAGGACTTCGGCCTAGGACGACAGTATTCTACAATGCATCTTACTACAGTCAGGCAGCTCAATAAGATAAGGCATCTGAATCCCCAAATCCCACTCGGCAAACTCAAATATCCAAAACATTTTCAAAATCCCCCTTTATAATGTGTCTTTCCTCCCGTTTCCCATCCTTATCATACCGCTATCAATTACTCACAGAAACCGTACCCTAAATCGACGAGTTCTTAAGAAAGAGAATCAAAAAAATCTGCCAAAAAAAGAAAAAAGGAAAGCACAATTTAAAGATAAAGATCTAGCAAGCAAGTTTAATTATGATTAAATATAAAATTTTATTATACATTATTTTATTTATTATAATTTTATTATTTATTATATATTTTATTATATATGAATAAATGATTAGTTTTTTCCTGAAAACGAGGTTGATCTTGTAATTTTATGAAGAAACGATTTGTTAACTGATCCTGCGAGCAGTTTCATGTTTAAATCTCTAAAAGATCAAAAAGCAAAATTTGGGGCGGTGGGGTCACTGGACCAAGGGCGCCAACGTGACTCAAGGTGGGCACCAATTGAAAAGTTTATTTTAAATAGGATTAAAAAATAAAAAAGAACGGAATAAGGGCGCAAGAAATATCTTGGGGGAAGGGTCACTCCTTCCGACCCTGTGGATCTGCTCTTGGCCTAAATTGCTTTTAACTCTTTCATTCATCTAATTTCAACCAAATTAGCTATATAATTGAAATAAATAGATAGATTTATCACACAAAACCCTACTAGGCCATTCGCTATTTAATTAATCCCAAAACTAAAATTAAGGATTGTTTTAGGGGGAGGGGCAAGGGTAGTTAAAAATTATCCTCCTTAACACAAATTAATGTTGTAAATTTTCTCATCATACCCCCTTCATTAATGCCCAGAACCTTTACCCTAAATCGATGGGCTCTTAAGAAAGAGAATAGAAAAATATGCCAAAAAAGAAAAAAGAAAGCACAATATTAAGATGAACATCTAGCAAGCAAGTTTAATCATATGATTAATTTTTCCTGAAAACGAGGTTTATCTTATAATTTTATGACGAAATGATTCGTAAACTTATCGTACGAGCAGTTTCATGTTTTAATCTTTAACAGATCAAGAGCAAAATCTTGGGCCTGGGGACCACTGGACCAAGGGTGCCAATGTGACTCGAGGTGGGCACCAAATTGACAAGTTCATTTTAAAACAGATTTAAAAAAAGAAAGAAAATGGAATAAATATGCCAGAAGTGTCTTGGGGGGGAGGGTCACCCCCTCCAAACCCATGGATCTGTCCCTGGCCAAAATTGCTTTTAACTCTTTCATTCATCTAATTTCAACCAAATTAGCTATATAGTTAAAATAAATAGATAGATAGATTTATTGACACGAAAGCCCTGTTGGGCCATTCACTATTTAATTAGTCACAATACTAAAATTTAGGTCTTTTTAGTATGGAGGGGATTTGTTAATAGTCAAAACATACTTTTCGATTTCCGGGTATTTTAGGATATTTTACCAAAATATCCGGAAATATCCTTCGATCCCCTTGCACATTTAGCCATCAGTCTTCGTCTCTTATCCATTCTATGCTCGTGTCCAGAATTTTGTTTTTATCCATTTTGAACTTTTAGCTACAAAGCCACTTTTCAATCTGTCATTGTGAATAGACAAATAAATATAACTTCCTGTGTTACCGAACGTTTAACACAAAGAAAAGCTGATTCATCATCAACATGTGTTTCCATGTTCATAAAATAGGGGAAAGTTTAATGTTCATAGAAGAATTCTTGCAGGAAGTAATGATATTTATGCCAATTTCGCAGATATATACAGAACCGGCTGAAGGTAAATAATTTGCTTCGTTTTAAGTTTCAACTTTGCTTTTTACATTCATTGGAAAGCTTTGTTTTTTGTTGTTAATTGGGTAAATCAGCTACGAATAATTGATCAAATTGACAAGTTTACTTAAAAAAAGATTTTAAAAAAAGGAAAAAGAACGGACTGTGAATGAGGGTGCCGGAAAAGTCTTGCGGGAGGCATAATGCCCCCTGACCCCCTGGATCTACCCCTGTATAAAATGCAAAAGAAAAGAACAATAAATAGACTCTACTCCCAGTTTTTATTTATAATTTTTTGTTGCAGGTATCCTTCTTCGTGTCAAGGAATGTCCCTGAGGTTCCTCATACAAGAAATCTTACTTAGAAAATCAGAACAATACTGTATAAGAACATTGTACCACTGTTTCGAAGAAATATTGTTTTTTTCAAATTCCAGTCTCAAATCCAGTTGGAATTCTTGTAATTTGCCAACTCCATTGACAACCATTGAAATTTATGGATTTATGGAATTGGAATTTATGGCTTTAGAATTTATTTTTTTTTAAGAAAAGAGTACGGAGCCAAAATTGTTACTCACAGTTTTGATTCTGAAACAGATATAGGAAATTGGACCTTGGAGGTTGACAAATTATAAAGCAATGTCTTGATGAAATCATTCACGATGTCAATTGACAAAGTAGTATCTTTCTGTGTTGTTTTATTGCCAATTATGTTAAAAAATGAACTGTAAAACTAACTGAACCAGTTCAAAATCCTCAGAACTTTAAATATTAAATGATATCATTACTAGCAGTCGTAAAACAATTTTTTATGTTTTGACCATAAAAAATGACAACTTGAGATAATTGTCGAAAATAAATTACAATGGTCAAACTGACCATTTCTATAGAAGAGAAAAATCACAAAAAAACTTCATTTGTTTATAGGACACAGTTATCCGAATTTGTCGATGCCAATAAATATAAACTTGAATTGTCTTGCAGGATTGCTTGGTGCCATGAAGGAAAAAGAGAAAATCCATACATTATTAACAGAACAAGAAAAAATTCTTAAAAACATGTTGTGTCCTGCCTTTGCTTCATAAATATATATACGTACCTATAAGGTAATTCTTATTTGCTCTTTAAATTATCTCGTAGCCTACTTTCAGTTTTGCTTTATATGTGTCAATTTTTCAAGAGAAATTTTATTGGCTTGGTTTTAATATTCTCTGCGAAATTGCTTTGTATGTAAAAACCTCAGTAACTCTTGATTTTTCTGTTTGTTCTCAACAAGAACCACCAAATATTGAGTTTTTGCGTGTTTAACAAATGTCTTGCTTTACACTTCAAAAATGATTCCTTAGTTTTGCTCGACAACACACGTAAAACTGATTAGTATCATACGGAAACTATAAAGAAATCCTGACCTTAAAACTGATGGATACTATGGAATAAACTGATCAGTTCCTCCATGCTACAGGTGGGTATTTGAGCGTTTCCCCGTGCTTTTGAAAGGGTTCTTAGTTAATCCATCTCGTAAGTTCCTTCAAGTATTAGTTAGTTTGTTTAAGACTTCAGTAAGGTTCATATGAGTTTTTGCTGGATTTGACACGTTGGTAAAAAAAAAAGTCAGTTATATTTTTTACGCTAGCTGCTGATTATTCCCCGGACCCAGTTACGCATGAAAAGTGAGTATTGGTTAACCATCTTAACATTTATATTTGACTCTCGTCACCCTCTAAAGATATGTGCATAACACTGGTGCCACAGATCTTTGATACTGTAGGCCAATTTCTGTGGCACTTACTCCCCATGGATAGTAGCCATACTTGTCGTAGCTGTAGCACCAGACAAATACTGGCTGGGGCAGTACTCATAGAATATGTTGCCCGTCAAAGAGAAACCACAAGAGACCACGATCGCCTAGTACTCACGTAAGTGCCAGTGCTAGCCCTATACTACTTACTCATATGGATATAGGAGACTCATACAAAATACTCTTGGATCTTAACAGGATTGACTTCAAGATAAAGAACTGGTATATGTGGTACTTTTTCTGCATTGTGGATATGAGCATTTGGGATGCCCACTACACGATTGATTTTGCAAGCAATCCAGGACATTATTGGTGCACAGTTTCGTTTATTTCAAATTTATCTTGTCTAGCAAAAAGTAATTGGTACCCATACTGCTAAATATGGTAGGGCTATGTCTAATAAAAAAGAGCTCCTTCAGCCACAAAGATTACTTTTCACCCTACTTTTCATGTTATATCAGATTACTGAAGCCACTAGCCTACTTGGCAAGTAAAGAAGGTACACTGCCAACATTGTATCCACATCCACGACAAAATATACAAAATCTGACATAGGGCTTATTTTTATTCTTAATGAAATCTCTTGATAGAGCAAAACAGTAAACAATTAAGTAAACAATTACCGGATGGATTTTGCTAGCTCGCAATGCTATTTCATTCCGAAAGTTTTTCAGTTTCAGTTTTCAATTTTTCAGTTTTTTTAGTTTTTCCTTATTTAGTTTTTTTCTTTTTTAGTTTTTTTTCTTTTTAAGTTTTTTTTCATTTTTAGTTTTTCTTTTTTTAGTTTCTTCTTTTTTCAAATTTTTTCTTTTTTAGTTTTTCTTTTTTTTAATTTTTTATGTTTTAAGTTTTTTGTTTATTTATTTTCTTTTTCTTCTTTTTAGTTTTTTCATTTTTTATTTTTTTTTTAGTTTTCTTTTAGTTTTTTTTTTAGTTTTTTAGTTTTTTTTCAGTTTTGTTTTCCTTTTTTTTATAGAAGATTGTGTAACAGACGGACATACACTACATTTTTATATAGATGTATATATATATATATATATATATATATATATATATATATATATATATATATATATATATATATATATATATACATATATGTATAATTACTTATTAATAATTAAAATTTTATTAATTATTAAGTTTTGCTTCAGTTCTTTGTATTTACTATATTTTTGTCAAAAAGTCAAGAATGTAATATACCAACATGTCTTAACAGGCTCTTCTACCTTATTTTTATAAAAAAAAACTTCTCAGCAACCAAAAAACTATCCTCTTCTGTGTAGATAAAGATAATATGTCAATCTGTAGCCAAAAAACTCTCTGTTTGTACAATTTCCGGTGATATCATAATGGATTTACACGTAGCCTTGATTTACTTTTACTAACAGTTTAGTAGTAGATCGAAATTTGGTATTTTCAGTTAGCTGGTTGGTGTGATCGATGATGTTAGAAGGTGGGCATTCTTTTACAAAACTGTACTGAGGTTTGCACCACCAATGCTCATTTCTTGCTTTAGCTTCTATCTATTGGCTTTCAGTTGAAAACTCGGCAAGGCACATTCTCGAGCAATGAGGTACTCATACGTTGTAGGGGTATTTCTTTTGCCCACTCTTTTGCACTCTTTTGTCCTTACAAATACCTCACAGGTGAACATCATACGAATTCAAAATCCTTTTCATTTCTCTGAAAAGATTTATGACATCCTCCACTTTCTGATCCCAAGTTTTAGTTACGAGTTAAGAGTTCCTAGTCTCGAACAATTTATTGAGTATTATGACTCTAGTATATGGAATAAGAAAAACATGGAGCAGAAGTAGTATTCCATATCAACTTTACCTGGAGGTTTAAATCTTGAAAATTAGAGTGACTTTGATATAGTGGTGTACTGGTATCATATCTTTTCTTTGAAATAATCTGCTGGAGTGAAAACTGACAGAGTCACATTCGCTATTTTGGTTTTCTTAAGGAAGTGTAAACTGACAGGTAAAATCATTTTAATTCAGTAACAGTTTCGTCGACATTAAAAGCCGAGTGCCGACTGTAACGTAAAAAAAAGTAGTCGTAGCCATGACAAGGGGGAGCCAGGACTGGGTCTTGTTTAAAGTGTGCTTAAAGTGAAGGCTAATGCAACCTCAAGTGTGTGCATGGCTATGAAGCAAAATGCTTTTTGCAGGCAATTTAGTCCTTAAAAATATGGAACGCTGTCTATTACCGAGTGACCTTTATCTGTCAAGGTTAATAAGTCATTGTAACGTTTTCATACCTTTGATACGATAATTGCCATTAGATTAGTTCGTGGTCATTGTAACAATCTTATAATAGCCATTTTCTTTTCCATTATGCCTTGTCATTTTTCAGAAAATACCGCTATCTCAGAGTCATTATCTAGAGTTTGTCTCATAAAAGTTGGGCAAGTACTTAACTTTCCAAACTTCTACATGACTCCATATTGCCGAACGCAATATAAAAAATATTGCCGCAAAAACACCAGAAACCTAGTAAGTATACTTGAAAATAGATGCAATCTTTTCTCATATGACTAGTTCTTATATCGAAAAAAGTCTTCCACATTTGGTTTCAGTTTACCTAAAATTGTTAACTAAGAATGTCAAGATGATGGAGTCAAGTTTTAAGATAAGAGGAGAGTGTTTCAAGAAAGAAACATACAAAAACTTTTTCTCGCAGACTTGTAATTGTAGACATGGGTGTCAATAAATGTTCACTTTGGGCCGGGGCAAGGGGTGATAATATGCTGACTAATCAAAATCTGACTTCGGCTGATATTTTTTTTAAGCTAGTAAACAATGTACTCTCTCGAAACAAAAAGAACTGTAGAAAACTATTATTATAACTATTGAATTATTTATTATATTTCCTTTTGCTAAATATATTTCATACAGGGGCTAAAATTGAAAAAGAAAAACAAATAGATCAATATTCGGCCAAAAATGTTATTTTTTATATTTGCTGAGTCAGCAAAAACCTTAAAATCTAGAATTCACGTATTTTAAAGTGTGTCAGACTATTTACTGTCTTAGAAAAATTTAGCCAAAAACTAGGAGTATAGATTTGTCTGTTTTTTTTCGCTTTCAAGACCAGTAATCAGAGGAGCAAAAAATAGAATAATTGGTAAAAACAAATGTGAATTATTCCCAAAGCAAGTGCTAAAAAAAGACAAATGATGGACAAATTTATATTTTGGTTTATAACAAAAAAAGAGAAGGAAATGGGAAAAAGCTATGAATTTACCACGGAGGACTATTTTTCTCTTTTATGTAAGGTGGAGAAAAGAGAATCTGGGGGATGTCGCTTTTCCCTTTTCTTCGTCACAGTTCTTGTGCAAATTTCAAGGCTAGATCAACTAGTTTAAGAAAGAAAGACTTTAATATCCAATTGTTAGAAAAGGTACAAAGAATTAATTGATTTAAAACAGTGATTTTTTGTTAAAATCAGTGACGACGTACTTGTATTGCAGACATCAAAATATATCATAGCTTACACTGCGATTTGATAGGAAGGATACCGTGAAAACCCTGCTTTTTTACTTGACCCACACTGCTTTTCAGTGTCGGTCGGGTCGCAGGACCGGTCAGTTTCTTGGTAACAGGGTTAATAATCGGATATACTTTATATCAAACTGTTATAATGCAACATGACAGCATCTACATAAAAAGGTGAAAAGTGACAAATTTAAAAAATCTTGTACATTAAACGGCAAAATGGAACAGATTTTGTAAATTTATAACTGAAAACAAACCAGTTCCCAACTGGATACATATTTTGATAAAAATATTACTGTCATGGCCGTTATTTAATATGGTATAGCGGGGGAGAGGTACTACCCCTTCCAGACCTAAACGTGCTTTCCCAGACTATACCCCCCCCCCCTCAATCTGAAATTTAGTTTCTTCTAAAATCTAGTCAAAAGAAAAATAAACCTGCATAATTCAAGGAACAACAGATACATATCAGTTTTTTAGTACATATTTACCTTTATAGTGACCTTTATATAGTACTTTTACCTTTATATAGTACTATAAAGTACCTATATAGTATTTATGGAGTACTAAATAGTACTATTATGGTGCCAAACGGTTTATTTTATCATTTTCACTGTCATTTTCACTTGATTTGGGAAAATTGGCACCGATTCCCCCCTTCCCTGGATTTTGACGAAATTACGTTCTGATTACTCCAAAATAGATGATTTACATGTTGATTAGAGTTTTGCTTATTTAGACTAAGTCTTTTTGCATGAATGTTATATATAGATTTTTCCGTTTTCAATATATTTGATATTAAGGACCTGACAAACGAAGATATTTCCAAGAATCGATTTTATCAGCTCAGTCGGGACATGACAGCGATATTAAAAAGCCTTTTGCAAAAGAAGTTCAAAACTAGACATCATGGACAACATTAGTAAATTGTAGGCTATCAATTGTTACATAATAATAATAATAATAATATATTCGCAAATTTGATGGCAGGCCGTTAAGCCTCTACAAAACAAAAATCTTAATTTGCATTTCTTCTAAATTTGCATAAGGAGAAAATGTCACTTGAATAATATTCATCAACTTCCTTCTTGAATGTCCGTAGGTTTGTGGAGCAGATTACTCTTTCTGGTAAGTTGTTCCAATGCTGAACAACTCGGTTGCCGAAAGTCCATCGGCCCATGTCCTTGTAAAAACGTTCCATACTCACTTTGTACTGATGTCCTCGGAGATGATTTTTATTGAACTGCACGATTCTCTGGGCTGGTACGTTATCATAGGCTCCATTGCAGAGCTTGTACATTTCAATAAGATCACCACGATGGAATCTATATGCGAGGGTTGGGATTTCAAGCTTTCTAAGCCGCTCTTCGTAGGGAAGGAAGCGTAACCTGGGAGAGAATTTAGTTATCCTCCTCTGAACATTTTCGAGAGCATCTATGTCCTTGTTGTAGTATGGTCTTGTAGAACAATGTCCATACTCAAGAATCGGGCGGACAAGGGACTTATAGAGCGCAGCAAGCATTTTGTCGTCCTCGCACGAGAAGTTTCTTCTGATCATACCAGCAACTTTGGAAGCCTTCTTGACGACAGCTTCATAGTGGCTACTGAAGTTCAGTTCAGAATCCACTAAGATGCCTAGGTCTCTTTCTTCTCTACTAAGAGTGAGTGCAGCGGAACCAAGAAAGTATGAGGACGAAAAGTTTTGTGGACCCAGAGTGAGGATATGACTTTTCTGGGTATTGATTTCCATGATCCACTTCTTCATCCAGTCATCGATTCGTTGGAGATCTGCCTGCAGGTGATGAATGTCTTCACATGACGAGATGACGCGATAGAGCTTTGTGTCGTCTGCGTAGAGAAGGATGTCAGATTTGATGCCCTCAACTAGGTCGTTGATGTAGAGATTAAACAGAAGGGGGCCGAGAATTGACCCCTGGGGTACTCCGCTAAGAACTTCTTCTTCGGCATTGCTGAGACAACCTTCTACGCACACAACTTGCTTTCTGCCAGTTAAGAAGTCCGTAATCCATTGAAGAAGACTGAATGAGGACCCGGATGATTACCTTATCTTAGAACTTAGATCTGTCTATGCCAGTAGAGGCACCCAAGGCATTCACCAGACTTTGCCAATCTTTTTTTGAATTGGGAGGATGCGTATATGTCTTCCCAATTGGGTTGAAGAGATGCATGGATACTGTACAGATCAGACTGATATGTTCGACGCAAAGTGCTCTGAGGTCTTCTCCGTCTTCGACTTCCATTTGGGTGCCAATGTAAAGTGCCTTTTGAGATCTGAGTTTCCTGCATTCGGAGAGCATGGCCCAATTATCTTCACCTTCGAGCTCTAATGATATCTGTCACTAGAGGCTGGTTGGCAAGTTTGCAGAACTTTTAATTTGTGATTCCGTCTGAACAATGAATATTTAAAATTCTTCGACGACAATTGTTCTTGAATGCAAGGATTTTCTTTTCATGTTGCTGGTTCAAACTTTAGGTTTCAGCTGCGTAAGGAAGGACCAAGATGACGTTACTGTTGAACAAGCGTAACTTAAGCCGGTTCGAGTAATTTTTTGACTTCCATATGTGCTTGAGCCTATTGAAGGCGGCGTTCCCCTGACATGTTCTGATCATTATTTCTTTTAATTTTGATCCCATATCCTCTTCTACGCTTCGAAGAAATTTAAAATCCAAGACCTGTTCCATTTCCTCATTTCCACATCTGATATGAAGTGAGAATCAATAGTCACCATTCTTTGGGTTTTGCTCGAATTTATTTTTAGACAAAGTTGGCTTGCTTTTTCACTGAACCTGTTTAGAAGTTCTCTCAGATGTTTCTTGTACAACTATAGCATTGTAACAGAATCTGCAAAGTCTAGGTCAGTAACTGTCACCTCGGCAAAAAGTTTGATACCATCGGTCGCTCAGTTGCAGAGAAAAAAGTCGATAATTATCATAAAAAGTAACGGTGACGGTACACAGCCTAGCTTGACGCCAGATAGAATTCAAAAGTATTGGGTTTGGTTTTCGAGTGTCTTGATGCAGAACTAGCTGTCTTTGTAAAGAGCTACGATTATTGCAATTATTTTATTTGGGATCTAGTAATAAAAAGGGATCTTCCACAAACTTGCCTGATCTACAGATTTACATGATTGATACTAATTTATTTATTTTTTTTTTTACTATTATCATTGAGTTCCCTAACTATGAAAATTTTTATCCTTTTTGAATTTTTAGGTTATTAAAAAAAATTTCTTTAAATTTTGAATTCTTTCATTATTCAATTACGCTGTTATTATCAAATATTTATGTTGTTTTTATTATTATTTAGTTCTTTTGATTTTTTGTTGAAAAAAAGGATACGATTAAAGATTTTAAATCAGTGCTTTTTTTTTGCAAACTGACATCGATTTTGTAAATCGGCCCTGACAAAAGCTACCTATTTTATAGGCATTAACTGATCGCTTTGAAAGGGGTTTTTAAATATTTTTTGGTCAATAACACAAATATTAAAAAAAAATCCTGTTTTTGAGATTTCCAAATGGACCCATTCTAGCCAGAACAGACTCATTTTTCGACCCTAATGGGACACATTTATGGATACTATAGATGGCAATCCTGCTTTACTGTGGTTGTTAACGTTAACGGTTAACCAAACATTTAAAATTCTGAAAACAGTTGTATAGGTAAATCTCCTTGCAATCTAACACTGAGTATTCTTGGAAAATTCATATATGTTAAATTGTATCTATGCTAATTGTTTTCTATTGAGAAAACTACTCTAGGACACGAGGTAGGCTAAGATAAGTAGCCTAGTTGGAAACAAGGCTATGATAGTTGGAGTTTTGAGACTAGCCTACAACCTTTTAGGACTTATTTCTTCAATATTTAGGTCCAATCTTAAGAATAAGTTAGGGTAAAATTCTAGTTAATTGACTTCTTGCTACTTCAGAAAGGGTTTGGGTTAGGAAAATGAAAGTTTCAGGGATGAATATACAGACTAAAGTATGTCCTGGGAAGGTATTTTGAAGTAACTACCTCCACTCCTTCTCCCTCTAGAGGGCCCTGACCTTTGATGACCTTTAAAAATATGTGTGTTATAAAAGTGAAACCTTGCAAAATAGATTTTCTGCTTAATTGAAGTACAACAAAATTGTTGTCAGCTTCATAACTTTGCTCAATTCCGTTTTATAAGGTTTTAAAGATATGCATATACACTTCCTAAATTTTGAAAAAGAAACATTGATATGGCTCAAAATTCAACTCAAATAACAGAAATTGCATTTTCAGAACTAAAGGCAGAGAAAAAGCAACTAGTAACTGAATACTAAGGTAAAATGTTGTTTTGTCAAGATTTCAATAGGTATAGGACCTGTCATGTAGGCAAATACTAGGGCCCTCTAGAGGCAGAAGGAGTGGAGGTGGGTACTTTAAAATACCTTCCCGGGACATACTTTAGCCTGTAGACTCATCCCTGAAAGTTTCATTTTCCTAACCTAAACCCTCTCCGAGATACCAAGAAGTCAATTAACTAGAGTTTTACCTAAGTTAGGCAGCTCTGGCTTTGAGGCTTCATGCTATCTAATAAAATAGTTGAGTTATGCAAATGAAACTGTAAGGAATGACCCCAGGGTCTAATGGACCCTGTAAATATGCTATTAAGTATTTAAGAAAAATCTTTTTAGTCATAGTTTACATCTAGGGCTCTTGAGAAGTGAACATGTTAAGAAAACAATTTTAATTTTCATAATATTTAGAACACTTGTAGTTAGTGTATTTTGAAACTGCTTCCTGGACATTACCCCCCCCCCCTTCTAATTTAAAATATTAATTTAAAATTTCTATTTCCCATGTAGTTTGTGCTTTTTCACAACTTAATTGAATCAATACTGATTAGCATAAATCAGCATTGAATCAATGCTGCATGTTGCCATGCATCACACTTGTTTCAACTTAATTCAATCAATGCTGATGAAATCAAATAACAAAAAAAGAAATATATACATTGGACTATATATTTGCCATTAGGGGGTGAGGTGAGAGGTTAGGTCAAATCCTAGTCAAAGCAGCTTCAAAATGGCCTATGCTTTTTACAGTTTATTGTATATTTGAAGTAGGCCTAAGAATTGTTTTCTTAAAATGTTTCCTTCTCAAGAGCTACAATTGTACATAAACATTATCTTTTCTCCTTGGCCCTGAGACTTACAGCTACAAATATCTGACAGATCAAGGACAAATTTTTGGCTTTTTCTTCTCCCAACAAGAAGGTGTGGCCTCTTTAGCCCATGCAATAGTCCTAGACAGTTATAAGCTAATTGAAGTAAAGGCTTTGGTTCCATTGTTTCTATAGAGACCATGCCCTCAACATAAAATTTGCCTCCTGTATTTTTTTATTTGACAAAGGACACATTTTCTGTTCTAATCTGTTCAAAGGAAAAAGTTTGTATGGCTTTTTGGTTAATGTTAAGGCAAACCTCATGCAAAAAAGAAACCTTTGCCTTTTCTTTTGCCAGCCAGTGCCCCCAGTCAAAATATTTTCATAGCCTTTTTCATGGTCCTCTTGTGGGGAAGCCCTAGTTTTTTCTTTCATTTCTTTGTTTTCAATGAGGTCTTCTGGGGCCTAAAACCTGAAGATAATTAAGCTTTGAACAATTCAAAAAATTAATAGTATTTACACCTCCTTACTACAGGTAATGCTATATAGCATTTGAATGCTATACCATTGAAGTAGCACCTCCTTACTTCAGGTAATGCCACCCTCTTGCCCATAATACCCTCTTGTAGCTTAAACAATGTTGTTTGTTGCTTGGCCTAGCCTATTTCTTAAGCTGCAGCCTAGATCCATTTTTGACTTCAAATACCATTGGGCTGTAATTTCCTTATCTAATAAAGGTCAATAATTAGTTGTAAAGTAGGCTAAAAAAGGATGTCATAGTTTACCAATTCAGGGCTAATCTTTGAGAAATTAACATTCAGATTTGTCTTAATTTTCAATTCATTAAGATTTGTCTTAATTTTCATACACTTTCAATTCATTTTAAAGACTTTGCATTTTATGGCATTAGTTTTAGTTTTAAATTAAGAGATTTTGGTTTATCAGTCTTTAAGGAAATTTCAAATATGAAGTCATGGGAAGTTAACTCATTTTGAAGATGGAGTGTCAACTGGAAATGAAGTCTCAATTGATATTAGATTTTAATTGAGTAAAATTACTGTTAGAATCACTATAATTTCTGGAAGAATAATGGCCAAATTTCTAAATTATTGGTTGCCTTATGTTATTTTCAAAATATAAATAATACTTATTCTTTCTTGTTTTAAAATGTAACTTTGAGAGCCTTCAAGATTTTGTAGGGATATTTATTAGACTTTAGTAGGTGTGCAAGCAGGGGCCCTATTTGCTATGGTGCAGGATGGCAACTGGCCTCCCTAACCTTGGTTAACCCCCCCCCCCTCCCCCTCAGCTGAAATCTATTTTCTTCCAAATTCTTGGCAAAACTAAGAAAAGCCTACATAATTCAAGCATCTGCTGAAGACAGTTTAGTTTTCTTTAGTATATCTACCTTAAGGTACTACAGTAAAGGTACCAATGATTCAACAATTAAAAAAAAACAAAAAAAAAACACTTTTTCTGCTTAAGAATTCCTAATTTAAAGACTCTTGGTTTGAAAAGGGTTTCAGTATGTAAAAAAAAAAAAAAAATATCTAGGAATCTAACTGTTTGATGAGAAGTTTGAAGTTTTATCTGAAAAGGGTACATAACTCTGATTTTCCAAGAATTGGAGCATTTTCACCTACAAATTTGACACAAAAAGAGTTACCTGTTTTCAATGCAAGTCAGAACCCAACTTGATGTGTGTCAAAATACTTGGGGAATACATGTATACTTTTGAACAGTTAATGTTTATTAGTATAAAACACCATTCAAAAAGTAGAAGTAATGAAACTAACAGAGTTGCTTCAAGTGTATAGTATTTAGTATAACTATTTTTTTAATCATAAGGAGTGTAATATTGTGACTTAGATCACATAAATCTTTGTTTTTCTAAGTTTTGCATATATGCCACAGGAATAGCATATCCAAATGCTATCTGGAATGGCCCACTTCTTGTCAGTTTTAACAGTCCAGCAAAAATTTGTTCATTGTTGACAGTGTAAATGTCATCCGCATTTGATTATTTCAAAGTGTGATTTCTGATTCTAATCCACTTAAAAAATTTTGATTTGGACTATTCTTTGTCAGGAAAGTTCAGAATCATACCAAAAAAAATATAGCACCTCACTTTTCTTCTAACCAAAGAAAACCACATAGCATTTGTCAAGCTGCAGTTCAACTTCCAACCCAACAAGTGGCTGAATTTCAGAGTTGGATCCAGAAAATGATTTTGACTTGCCATCTTTGACTATTGCCTTATGAACTTTGTTTCTTCTTTTGGCTTTTGCATAGCAATAGTCAAGATTGGAAAGATATTGGTAGAAATTCCTCCTTACCATTCTAGAAGTAGCTGCTTTCAGTGCAACTTGTGCCACAGTGTCACTTGTCTTTATTTTTTCTCATGGTAAGCTTAAAGAAAGTAATGAAGAAACCAGTTTGTTCTTGAGTTTTACTCAGCATAAACTTGAGTGAGGGGTGTATAACACACAAGTACAAAATTCTTTCCCCCTATGGAAGAAAAAACAAAAATCAAATAAAAGTTTTGAATTTGAAAAGCCTTATTTTCTATGGGGGTATTTTCCAGGAGGGTATTTTTGAGAGAGAGAGAGAGAGAGGGGGGGTATACGCCTAGAACCATATTTCCTTGTTAAGATTATTAGAAATTTTGACACCAAGGATTTTAACATGTTTCACTTGCATTTCAGAAGGGATAGGGTCTAGGAAAACAGGAGTTGATTTCAAGAAATTTAAGAAGTTTAATGTCATTTTTTTTTATTTAGTGGATTTTATTTTCATATGTAGATTCTCAGCTTCATCCAAAGCATAGGTCAGGATTTTGAGGGGGCACTTTATATTTCTGTGACATGGTTCTCAGTGTTCCCCCCCCCCCAAACCTGAGAAAATAAGGATTTCAAAAATTAAAAATTTTATTTATTATAGTTTTATTGATAAGTGCTAAGGAAAGGGAAAAATGACTTCCATATGAATTTCTGCAATTTTTGGCAGTAATGGGCACCCATAAATTTGAAAGCTATAGTTTTGTCAGTGTACCCTGGAATTTGGACATGCAATTATTTCTCATCTGTTTCACATGTTCAGTGAAGTTTTGACAGAGTCACCTACATTTTGACAGGACCTGTTGCTGTTTGTCAAAAATTTTGACTAAGTTACTTCAAGATATTTGTAAAAGAAATAAAGCCATTTATAGAAGTCATTATCCACATTTAAATTCAGCTGAAGGAAATAATTTAGTGTGCCTGGTATTCCACTACATTAAACAAGAATTTTTGACCCTTGGAAACTACTTTTGTCATTGTAATATTTGTTGCCATTTTCGTTTAATTTTATCAAGAAAAAACTAATGTGGCTAGAATTCAGATACAATCAGATGTATTGGTGCTAATCCCAACTTTTTTTTTTACAATAAATGACCAAGTAACAAAAGTTTGAACATTACATACCTGAAAAATTGTCAGAAGCTCCTTTCTTGTCAAAAACAGGAAACTGACTGAATTGAATGTTCTTTTCTTATATGGGTGTACTGGATAGGCTATAGTGTCAACATTTCCTATCATTGAAATAGAAAAACGGCTTCACGAGATGGCACTCCAAGTCATAGGTAAAAAGAGTTATTCCACTTTGAAGGAAAATTTTGACAGTGGCTCCAAAATTGCACTGTTGAATCATTGGTACCTTTGCCCTATATGGCTTATTTTTCAGTTTTCACTGGATTTTGGAAGAATAGCTCCAACTTTGCCCCTTCCCCAGGATTTTGATGAAATTACGCCAATGGATAAAAGATGTCTATTTACAGCTTTTTCTTCATTGTTCAACTAGCTTTCACTCAGTGCAGACAAACAAAAAATAACCTTTTTCTGGATATTACCTTGTTCTTGAAGCATGAACATAAGCTAAATTAATTAGATTATTTTTTTTCAAGTTACAAGGATGTACAATTATGAAACTTAAAAAATTGAATTGCATTAACTACATTACTTGCACAAATACCAATCTACTGGCGTGTGGCTTTGTGCCAAGTATACAAGGCATCTGCTGTGAAATTGTGCAAAAAAGACTGGATTTGTTTGTTTTGTTAATTAATAGATGCTAAGCTGTTTGGGATGCAAGAAAACAGTGAAGAAATATGTTGCAGGCCTCCATGGTCCACTGGGCCACCCTGCAAGAGCCATTATTGCCAACATCATCTGTTGGCCTGCCGACTTTAATATAAGTCTCATTTGTTGTTTTTTTATTTCTTTTTCACCTGCTCACATTAGTCATGGTGTTATACAAGCAATTCAATTTAGCACCGGCAAAATTTGCAGGCTATTCTCTGTGGACAGTACAAATTCTAATAATTACAAAAAAAGATGGAAAGCAAATACACTATTTGAACTTCTGCTACAGGGATCATAATGAGCAAATAGTTTCTGAGAGTAACCTTGTATTGTATGAATACAATGTTCAAGAAGCTTCTACTAAAACTGCAAAGAATGTTAAATTCACATTTGACAAACTTTATCATTTTCTTGAGATTTAAAGGTCAATTTCAAAAGCATTTTCTGCTGTAAAAGCATCCAATGAAGCTGCTGCATTACCCAGTCCACACTGCTTTATTTGGATCAATTTCTGCTACAGAACAGGAGTTTGAGAAAACTAGAGAATCTCTTGTTTCAGAGATGTCTTGTCAGATTTCTGCAAAATGTGGGATGAAAGTGCAATCTGGTCTTAATGACTCTTCTGAGACTACAATTAATGAGTTGTACAATTCTGTGTCACTGGAGTTCAATCACATCTTAGATCAAATTGAACAGGATCTGAAAGCAATTAGAATGAAAACTCTTAACCTGGAGAATCAAGTTCAAAAATTTACGTCAAGCTTGGCATTATGAATCAAGAAAATATCTTGGAAAGTCTTGTTTTCAATGGTCTGAAACAAAAGCCAGGAGTTGACCTTTAAACAACTTTGCTCAATGTCTTATTGACACTGATGGGTGTTACTGCTATGTCTTCTGGTGAATAATCAAGTGTTTTTGGGTTTAGAATGAATGGGCCTCATACTGATAGTGAAAAATTGCCCCAGTACTAGTGCAATTTGCAAGCAAATAAGTTGCTCAAAAAGTTTTCTCACAGAAGTTTAAAATGTCTGGTTTGGGCATTTTTGTGTCAGAATCCCTTACAAAGCAATGTTGTGATTTGCTGACTGCAGCAACATACTAGTGAAGTCATCAGGTGTACCATCTGTGTAGAAAATAAGATCCCTTGGTGAAGAATGCATCTGAAATAGGCCTAGTATTTGTGTTGTTTTTGTCATTTTTTTCTTTCTCTCGTATTGCTTTTTTCACCCTTTTCTTACTACTTTTTTGCTATTTCTGCTATTTTTATTATTATTGGAAATTCTGCCTTTTCTAAGAAGTTAGCAGGAAATTGCATATAAAAGATGGAATCTGCATTTGAGCACTAAATGGATTGAAGAATTTCAATGGATGGAAAAAATCCTTCATAAAATATGGCAATGATACTAGCAATCCTTAGAGTTTGTGTTTTGACTGCTTCAGTTTATGTCTATAGTGCATTTTGCAGTAGAATACTGTAATTTTGGGTCATATATTGCATGATTATGACATGCAATAAATAATGCCTCAGAATCGCTTTATGACAGATGATAGCCTATTCTAAAACCCACAAGGAATTTAAACTAGCAAGATAACCACATTAATGCCAAGTAATGTCAAAATATTGGAAAAGGGTTAAATGTTTACTTTCAACTTTTAAATGGATGGAAGCCTATTGTGGAACCATTGAACCAATGGTGGAACCAATGGTTTGAGTAAATAACTCAAACCTACTACCATGAAAACCATTGAGCTTTATGACTGCATAAATTCAACATAACAGGGGATATTGGTTTTGAATTGGGCAACTTAGACATAGTTGTATGCTGGCTCCATATTCTTACAGTGAAGTTTCTTGTAGGAGCAACCATGTCTCAAAAATATTACAGTATGTTTTTATTGTAAAGTGAAATTTCATTGCCAGTTACTTTTTTATTGTTTTAGAGGTTGAAACTTAGAAGTTGAAACTGACATTGGGAAATTATCTTGCTTGAATAACTTTTTTTTTTGACAAAATTCAAATTTAGCCTGATACATCATTGATGCCTTGACTGTTACATATTTTTTCTCCGTTGAATAGGCCTAGCTCTTTGAAGTTGTTAATTTAGAGTTGGCTGTTTTAAGGAACCTCTTATGGCGCTAATTAAAGTCAAATTATTAAGAATATCAGTTTATTGGCAGTAGGATATTAAAAGAACATGTCTGCATAACTGTAAATTTTCAGAAGATCCGAAAAAACCTCCCATCCTTTTTTTATTTCTTCTCCAATAACTGTAAAACAAAAATGGATTGATATGTATTGATTTTACATATCGATCTGTTTTTGTTTAATGGTTATCAGAGGGGAAATAAAAAAAGTGGCGAGTTATTTTCTTCTGCTCTTCTGAAAATTTTTCTGTTATGGAGATATATCCTTTTAAGACCAGATTAACAGTAAGTTAAATTTTCACTCTACATTTCATTATTTCTTTTAAGTGGTTTTGGTAATTATGGCGATGCTCTGTCTTTTACTTTGCTGCTGCTATGGCAAATAAAAACACACCGCTAGAAATAAAAACTGTATATAAATTAAGTGAAATTTTATGGATAATTTTTTGGCTGAAAAATTAATGTTTTAGTGCACTAGGTTTTGTCTGTATGATGAACAAACAAGAAGGTAAGAGTGAGATAAGGACTAAAAATCTACAGATAATACGGAATTAAAGGAAAAAACAAATTCAAGACAATAAAATACCTTATAATAATAAATAAAATCATAGTGATAACTGTAGGAAGATTTGAAAAAAACAACATTTTTTTTGTCTTTATTTTAAAAGTTTCAAGTTTGAAAGGTCTTTTGCCAGGTGAAAAAAACTATAAGTTTGAAGTAGGCTATTAATTCTGATGCTGGAAGATTTCTTCTTGAACTGCCCTACTTTGGATTTGGACAACTTTTGCGGGAATGAAACTTTCAAAAATTAAATTAGCCAAAATCTGGATTCTAAGAGGTGTGTAAATTTTCAGGCTCATTATCCTTCTGCTTTTAAGACTTGAAAAGATATTTTGATCATCGATTTTAGCTTTAAAAGGAATCTAAAACATCAAATTTAGTCAAAATTTCCCTCAAATCATGAAAGCCACCATTCTGTTAAGTCTCAATTATCATGTAATATAATTTTCCAAATTAACAGAAACCTATTCTTCACTGCTTCTACGCCGATTTCTATCCATTTTAATTTTGCGGTTGTTCTTCTCTCCTACATCAAGTATTTTTGAATTTAACTTAATTAAAAATATATCTGAAAGAATGTCTTGCAAATCGGATAATATATCTGTGAAAATAGAAGCCATATTCAAACCTAGCTTAGCTCACATTTGTTCCCTGTAGTATTGTAAAGGTTTTTCAAAATGGGTTGTATGTAGAACTAGGGGTTTTCACTGTAATTCGAAACTACTGTGGAAAAGTAGTCCATATTCTCGTCTCAATTGTAAAAAAACCTATCGTGTTGGGTTTTGAATAAAAAAATAAAACAACAGAATAAAGGTGATAAAATGATGACACACTTGTCTTCTGTAATTTTCCGCGGCTCAATCCCTTCTCTTTTGTTTGTTTATTATTTGGCAAGTTCCGGTTTATTTCCTTTAAGAAAAATTAGTTTTGTTTTTTGTTCAAGATTTGTTGTACATTTGAATTTTATTTAAAATTAAAGTTTTTTTATTTAATTTTTATTATTGCAGTCAGCCATGGGAGATAGCAATAAGAAACAACTCACTGTTGATGACGTCCCGGATGTTTTCAAAACCTTCAGAGGAGAAAACGGCTCAAAGGTATAATTTTGTTCATTATTAAAAGTTTTCAAACTTTCATTTTTGTAAGCATTTTTGTCATTATGCCATTTGAGTCGTCATGTTTTTGAACATCTTTGTTGACATGTAATGTTGTCAAATACTGTTTTCAGCAAGGGAATATTTTAAGCATAAAACTCATTATCATACTTTCTATTATATCCATATGGTAGATCCATCCAAATTTCACACTACCATAGGTGTAGCCAAAATTTGTATAGTTGGGGTAATTCTTCAGATAATGATTGAAATGGTTTAAAAATGTCGACCTATTTTGTCTTGTTGCCTCTTTAGTGACCATAGGCAGTGATGTTGCGAAAAACCATGAAGAACCAATTTTTACATATTTATATTTTGAAGTTTAAATATTTTGTATTATTTAATATGTACTATTTAAATATTTAGTCAAATTTTGTATATGTCATATTTTCAAAAGTTCAATATACCTTATGACACATAATTTTTGAATGCTACAGCATAGTTTATCTGGCAGGAAATATTGAACTAACATCTGAAAGACAGAAGACCAATAAAGATACCGACAAGCTACTTAAGAGAATTGTAATTCAGCAGAGGAAAAAGTGCAGCACAAAACATGATTGGTTTTCTTCTGGATAACAATATTGTTTGAGTCAGTTTTCTCATAGAGTTCTCCAGTGCGGAAGAGAGTGAGAGCGAGTAGGAAGACCCTTGAAGTGAGAGCGAGCAAGAAGGACCAGCCTTCTATAGGCCTTACATAGCTGGGAACAAGCAGTTTGAGTACTCGTAAATCCCAAACTGTCCAATTCCATCGTCTTTGCTTTTCTTTTTGTTCAGTGTTTATCATTTTGTAAAGATTTTTGTTTATCTGATGATCTTATTGGTTTTTTCATATTGTGTATTTAGATGAAGCATCCTAGAAGCTGAATGGTGTCTATTATAGATTCCAGGTGCTGTTTTTTTTCAAAAGAAGAAGAAGAAACTTAACATTATTATTAGTAAAGACGGTGAGTACAGTGGAAATGTCAAAATTAGAATAGCTAAGGCCCAGAATGCTTTTTCACAGCTGGAAAACCTTTTGAACAATAAGAAGATAAGTCTGCAAACCAAGATTAGAATATTTGAAGCTATAGCGATGACAGTGGTCAAGTATAGTTCTGAAGCGTAAATACTCCAAAAAACGGTGAAGGATTTGCCATATGCTTTTAAGAGAAATTACCTATGGACTGTTATGAGTACCCGACTGACTGACCGTATCTCAAACAGCAGTTTTATGAAAAATGTGGTTTAATATTTTTTTCTAGGGTTATAATGAGATGGTAGTGAAGATGGCCAGGATTCCTTCTGCGGATGAAGGAAGACCGGTTACTCAAGATTGTCCTTAATGGGTAACAATCTAGAGCCAAACGAAAACCAGGTCGTTACCAAATGATGTGAAGGATATGATAAAAAAAAATTATGGGAAATAGGAACTTCTTGGGAGAGTATAAAGAGGGAAGCTTTGAATAGATTGGAAAGGAGGAGGAGGGTCCAGGGCTGTGTTGGCCTTAGGCAGCTTGGTGCTGCAGTAGGTTGTTAATAGTAGTAGTATATACCAACTCGAATCAGAGCTTAATATTGAAGAGCCGAATAGCGGATGTAATCAGAAATAAGAATGATGATTTCAGTCTTCAGATACAACTAAAAACTTCATAACGGTAGAACCGACATAATTTCAATCCAATAACTTGCTTATCAGGTATGCTATGGATTATCTAATTATCTGACTTATCTAAAAGGGCTAATCTTAACAGGCTGTGTCTGAACGAAAAAAAGGTTCCAGTTACCAATATCCAATGAAAAGTGGAACTGGCTCGCAAGATGGCTCACAAGTTACCAATATCCATTGGAAAGTGGAACTGGCTTGCAAGATGGCTCACAAGTTACCAATATCCAATGAAAAGTGGAACTGGCTCGCAAGATCATCTAGTGAAAATTATATTAAATAGTGACTGAAAAAGCAAGCTATTTGAGAATAACTGTTTTTTTTTTGTCATAATTACTCATTTATCTGCAAACTAGCATCAATAATTGGGGCTCAGTTATGATTGAACACTCAGTTATGTTTTAACTTCAGTTATGTTATTAAACAATCAGTAATCAGCTCAGTTTTGATTCTTGAAGTTCTTGATACCAAAATGAAAAGTTCTCGAGTACAGACAAAAGTAAAATTTGGGGTTTGGTCAGTTACCAACTATCAACCATCCTTGTTGGCCAACAATCGAATAGCAGATAGAGCCAAACGAAAAGCAGGTCGTTACCAACGAGTGTGAAGGATATGATAAGAAAAGAATTAAGGGAAATAGTAGCTTCTTGGGAGAGTATAAAGAGTGAAGCTTTGAATAGATTGGAAAGGAGGAGGAGCATGCAGGGCTGTGTTGGCCTTAGGCAGCTTGGTGCTGCAGTAAGTTGTTAGTAGTAGTAGTATAGTCCAACTTGAATCAGAGCTGAATATTGAAGAGCCGAATAGCGGATATTATCAGAAATAAGAATGATGATTTCAGTCTTCAGATAAACTAAAAACTTGATAACGGTAGAACCGACATAATTTCAATCCAATAACTTGCCTATCAGGTATGCTGTGAATTATCTAATCATCTGAATCATCTAAAAGGGCTAGTCTTAACAGGCTGTGTCTGAACGATAAAAAGGTTCCAGTTACCAATATCCAATGAAAAGTGCAACTGGCTCGCAAGAAGTGAAAATTATATTAAATAGCGACTGAAAAAGCAAGCTGTTTGAGAATAACTTTTTTTTTGGCATAATTACTCTTTTATCTGCAAACTAGCATCAATAATTGGGGCTCAGTTGTAATTGAACAATCAGTTATGTTTTAACTTGAGTTATGTCATTAAGCAATCAGCTCAGTTATGATTCTTGAAGTTCTTGATATCAAAATGAAAAGTTCTCGAGTACAGACAAAAGTAACATTTGGGGTTCGGTCGAATCTTTATTGTAATAATTTTGAATTAGTACTAGAAAACTCTCCACTAGTGGCTTAAATTTGCTTTCCAAGTCTGGCCAGTTCTTGTCTCCACGTAAAGAATGGTCTTGAACTCTTTTTCTAGTCATACTGTTTACTTTCCTGCAAATATATTTGAATAAGCTTAAATTTTTAAACTAATTTTAGATAATAGAATATAAATAATTAAAATTACTGTTAATTCCAATACAAATTTGGGAAAAATACTTTATATTGAGCGTTTACCTCTTTGTCATTCAGATTATTCTAATCTATGTTAGTTATAACTAGTTGAGAATTTTGAGATAAGAACAAAAAAAAAAAAAATCAATAGATAATCATTCATTAAAATATTTTTCTGCTGTTATCTGTGAATTTGAATACATGAAAACCAAGTATAAATAAATGTAAAAACGTACATAAATAAAGTTAAAAGAGTGATTGAAATTGCTGCGCTGATATCAGCACTGAAAATGCTGATTTTTCATCATTTATTTTTAGATTACCAAGAAAATACATTCACCAACAGCTCAGGCATTCTCTAAAAGCATTCTTCCAAATCAGCTTCGGGATAAGTCGCATGATCTATGGCTGCACCCATCAGTAAAATTTTTATCAGACTCAGTTGGTGATGCCAGTGTCTTGCTGACGACCCAGAACAGTGGTTCAAATGAAGGTCATGTGGAGGGTTATTCAATTGATACTACAGAGTCTTCAGATGTCATCCAAGAGGTAGATGTCTATATATTTGCCTGTGCTTTATTAACATATTCACCATTATTCAGAAAACTAGGTGGATAATATATTAAATTTGGATTACTGTGACTCTTGTTTTGTAAAAATGCCTAAAAGATTAAGAATATAATGGGAAAACACTAGGAGGGGTGAACCCTAGAGGTATAGGTTCACTAAATGGTTGTCGTAACAAAAAAATATTTAATGGGCAAGACCAACCAAATCTCTTTAAGGACTTCACATAGTCAAATTCTGAAGAAGAAAATACTATGAGCCATAAAAGAGGCAAAAGGAAGATGTTTTCACTATTTTTCATTATTTCATTGTTTTAATCATTATTATTTTCATTTTTCCTCACCATTGCTGAAAATATGAATTAGATGCGAATATTTTTCTGAAAATCATAATACCAAGTCACTTTTGTTAAAAAAAAGGAAATAAAGCAGATTCGTTTTATATAAAAATTCTTGCAATTTTCTAAAACGTTTGAAGTTTAGAAAATAGCCTTGTAGGTTATTTTGACCGCTTTCAACTTCCGTTAGATTAGTTCCTCGAAGGCACAAATTTTGGATTGTTATGAAGTTTGCAAAATCACGCGTTCAAAATAAACTGAAGCCCCTCCCAAAAATATCAACTCCTGCCTATTCATTCCATCATATTTGTCTGGCTTTTACTATTAATTTATACGAGTATAGATTTTACTTGGAAAACCACAAAATCAATCTTTGAAATTCAGATGAATTTATTTCGAATCCGTCACATTTGCATATCGGTATTTTTTTCTTTTTTATTGCTTATTTTTAGATCCAATTCCCAACTGAAAAGCTTCGAGATAGCACAGATCAGGCTAATTTGCTACGAGTTGTTAACACGCAAGAGACAGAGGCCGAAGCTACATGTGGAACAACGCAGGTAGCGTTTGGAAACTTTGCTCTTCCAAATGCTCCACCAAAATGGTTCCTGGAATACATGGAAGCAGTGAGTAAAATCGTCTTCCTTTGTTTTATAGCAAAAAAAGAATCAGGTGGCAAATTCAGTTGCATAAAAGGGTACAGGAGAAGGGATGGCTATTCCCAATCACTTTTGATCCTTAAAAAAGGCTATAGATGTTTGATTTTTCAATCGTATACATCCCCAGTTTTTACAACTACCTATTCTATACATAGTCCTAGTACCAATTTCATTGTGTACATGGCGCGCACAAAGCTCTTTGTTAAGACAGTTAGAGTGTTGTCTATGATTTTCAGAAAAGGAAGGGTAAATTTAATAAAGCGTTTCTGGTATATTTTACACCAAACATCAGGAAGGGGGTATGGGGTAAAAGCAGATTTAAGTTCATGATTTACTCCCTCTACCTTTTAGTTACATTTTGACAGAAGCTCAATTTTCTTTTGCCAGCTGAACTAAAAATTCTAGTAAAAATAAAAAGGCCAAATGTATCGCTTTAGCCTTTCTGGGCACTATGAACTGGTGGAAGTTTTACTTAAATATGGAAAAAAGGCTGTTTTAAACAGCTTGTGTCAACATACTCTGAAACTAAAAATAAAAATCATGCAAGTTTCAATTCAAGCTCATACGCAGTCTAGTTGGAAGGGGGGGGGGGGTTTGCTTTGGGGCCTGGGCTGCTTCCGAAAGCTTATTTTTCCACTCTTGGTAAAATTATCAAATAACTTGATTATCTCCCTCCCCCTCCAAAAAACGAATATGTGCCTATTTCTAACAACTATTTTGTAGGCCAATAGTAGACATGTTTAATATCTGTACTGATATGATATCACACGTTATATTGATTGTATATATTCTTATTCAAGGGTTCCCTTAATTTAATTTAGCCTACATTACTTTCTTTAATGACTATTTCTGTATTTCAGTTTAAAAGAGAACTTCTTGAGAAGTCATTATCTCGATTGGACAAAATTGAAGAAAAACTTGAAAATGTTGTTGCAATTATGGCTGCCAACCCCCTTCTAGCTGCAAATACAGAGAAAAATGCAGTCGAGGGTACCAATGTTTCAGCAGAAAATCGAAACCGGATTCGATGTGACTCCTACGTAAACACTGATAGATTGATTGAACTGGAGAAAGCTCCTACCTCGCTCAATATTTTTCCTCATACATCTTCTGAAATACCACTTCATTCAGTTAACCGTTATGTAACAGCAAGCCCGCAGGAAAACTTGAATGAAACAGTTGTTGCCTCTGAAATTCTTCAAGACGCCATGGTTCCTGAAACATCTGATATAGAACATCAAGGCATGGCAGAAACTCCTATTACCATGGATGCGTCGCAAGACCAGACTGACAAAATTCTATTAGCAGCTGAACCAGAATATTTGAACAAGGCCACTATGACAATTGACAACCCAGCTGGCGGGTCAAAAGAAACCACAGTAAATTTTTATTTTCGTTTTATTTTTTCATTAGGGCCAACTTCCGTTAATTTTTCCTAAAAATAACCAAGTTTGCTTCGATTAAGACCGAATAAGGATATTTCCAATCACAATAACTGTTTAATCATATCATATAACATTAAACATATTAGCGTTTATAGATTATTCTATCTTTTTAGTTAATTGCCTTAAGACCTTTTTGTTCTCTTTTTTTTGGAAACATCGAAAATGGTTCATACAGACTAAACAAAATTTGTATGAGCGTCTAAAGTTCACTGAAATAAGCTTTATCATTTCTGAGTAGTCTTTTGTGGTTTCTAAACTTCATGTAATCGGCTTTATCATTTCTGAATAGCCTTTTATGGTTTCTAAACTTCACTGAAATAAGCTTTACCATTTCTGAATAGCCTATTATGGTTTCTAAACTTCCCTGAAATAAGCTTTATCATTTATGAATAACCTTTTAGAGCTTCTTGACTTCATGAAATCGGTTTTATCATTTCTGAATAACTTTTTGTGGTGTCTAAACTTCACTGAAATAAGCTTTATTATTTCTGAAAAACAGGAAGTAAGGGTTTAAAAAAGAAAAATAATTCAATTTGATTGTATATTAAAATTTATTTTTGTATCTTAACCATTACTACTATTACTAATAACAACTCACCGCAACACCAAGCCGTCTGAGGCCAACAGCTACGCACTCTCCTACTCCATCCCAATCTATTCAAAGCCTCCCTCTTTACACCCTCCCAGGAAATTCCTATTTCACTTAGATCTTTCTTATGACATCCTCCCACCCCAATCGCGGATGACTTGCTTTCTGTTTAGCCCTAGACGGTTTGCTGAGAAAGAAAATATTTGGAATCAGTTTTCCTTCATCTCCAGATTGTGCCCTAGCCAGCTCAACAACCTAACATCATCTTTTCATCTTCTCTTATTCTTATCCTTAGTGACTTAGTCTTCTTAATATTAATTTTCAAATCGATTCTTGCATCCTGAACTCGCAAAACTATTAAAAACTCATTCATTTTGCTCACACTTTCATATAGGATGCTTAAATCATCGACAGGACATTTTGAGACGTATTGACTGACAAATTTAGATGATTCGAACAGATAATTGGACTTACTAGGAGTTTCTGAAGCTCATATACCAGGGGTAGGAAATTAGGTGACACAAACTTTATTTACTCAGGCAGGAAGGATGGGGTACATAGACAGGAAATAGGACTCCTGATGAAAAAGGAAGCTGCTAAGCGTTGTTTAGACTGGGGAGGTATCAATAATAGAATACGAATCGCCCATTTTATGTCTTAATGTTCAGGGTATGGTGTGTTTATAAGGAGATTTTTACGCCCAGGTCGGTAGAAATAGGGATAAATGGTATTCTAGCCTGGGTAAATTTGGCATAGGAAAGGAAAACGATAACGGCTACAGATTGCTGCAATTTTGTAGCTATACCAATCTAGCTATAAATAATACAGATTATAAAATAGCCCATAAGTTAACATGGTATTCATATAATGGTAAGACAGCAAACTCTATTGATTATTTAATTGTAAACCCAAGACTTGCAGGATCAATATAAGATACTAGGGTGTATAGGAGTGCTGTTATTGATTTTAAAAGTAAAGATAACCATCTAGTTGTGTCTAGCGTTAATTTTAAAGCTGAAATTTCGGAAGGGTAACTACCTCCCAGGAAGTTGTGATGTTGAGAAAATTGGGTACGCAACAAGTAATATTAGCGAAAAGGCTTTATGTTTAACACAGAGGAGAAAGGACTTCTACAAAGACTATCTGAGTGATAGATCATTGGAAAACAAGAGGAAAGTAAAGAAAGCGGAGAAATCATTAAAACACGAACTAAGGAGGTGTAAAGTGGCAGCCATGGATAAAATTTCCAAGGATGTGGAAAATTCACCTAGATTGCATAATAGTAAAATACTGTACTGGCATGTAAATAAATTGAGAGGGAGTTGTTAATCCGGACTTATCCCAGTTAAAGATAGGAAATGAGTCACAATTAGTGATAAGGAAAGAGTTAAAGAGATGTAGGAAAAACATTTTGAGAATGGGCTAAACCAATATAGAGATGCAGCAAAGGATATAAATGAAAAATTTTGTGATACCTTGGATGTCAGCGAAGATTGCAAGGAATCATTAGCGACAGTAATGAAAGGATCAAAAAATAATAAGGCCCCAGGTTTTGATACAGTGATAAATGAGTTCCTTAAATATGGTGGCTCTGTGGTTAGAATTAAGTTGTTAAAGATTATGAATAAGGTTTTTGAAAAGGAGAAGAACCTAGCGAATTTAGGAATGCCCCATTTACACCGCTGTATAAGAAAGGGGATAAGGGTGAGTGTGGTCATTATCGAGGCAATAGTCTGGTCTCTGTAGGTAGCTAATTACTTAGTAATATGATACTTTTTAGACTGAGATATGCTGTAGACAAAGTGATAAGGAAGAACAGTGAAGTTTTAGACAGGGTAGAGGACGTGTCGACCATATTTTCACTTGTTGTTCAATAATTTAAAAGTGACTGAGTTATCAAACTCCTTTGTTCCTCAGTTTTATATATTATGAGCAAGCGTTCGATTTTGGTACTAGAAGAGCTTTAGCAAAGGTCTTATCCTAGTAAGGTATACCAGACAAATACACTAAAGTGATTAGTACTATGAACGAGAATAATACTGCTACTTTTAAGGTTGGAAATGAGGTTAGCAACTGGTTTCGTTTATATGGTTCCCATTTATATGGGTCATTTTGATGCACTTTGTCTTAAGGACACAGGATAGGCAATGGGAGAACATGGAATCAAATAGGGTGTAACGACTTTCCTGGACATTTCGCTGTCGATAAGATAGTTATTTTTTAGTGTCGTAACATTCCAAGTTCCAATTTTCCTATTCTTTAAATTATTGAAATTATTTTGGCCTCAGGAAAAGCAATGGTCCCGGATACCATTACAGACGGGAACCAACGTATCTTTTCAAGTCTAGACCAAAGCAGTTAAGCTGGCTTAGAACCGGACAGCAAGAAATCCCTGGGACTTCCAGTTGAATGAAGGCTTTCTGCAATCCTGGGCCAATCTGGGTTACAACATAGTTTTCAGCACCTGGCGATGCTCTTCTATCATCATTAGTCGAAGTCCTGCACAGACAATGTCAAGTCTATTACCTCCGACTAATATATTCATGCCTACAAATATTATGCTGCTACGGGGAGGCAACCCATAGTAGATAAATTAGCTAGGAAGAGGTTTTTCAGCCTAAAAAGGCCCGTCAAAACATTCCATGCCCAGAAGAAATATCCATTGACCAAAATCCCATGGGAATGTGTGGGTTTGTGTCCTTTACTAGGCTACAATTTCCTTGAGGATCGTCCCTCTTCAAGTGGGAATAAAGTTGATCGCAAGGTCCCCAGTATTGCAGATACCCCAAAAGAGTTGAGGCAGCCCTTTGTAGAGGCGGTTGTCAATAGATCAGGATCTTACGCCTTGCCGCAGTTGTCCTCCTATAGAGGATCTTCCCACGAATGTGTTCTGCATCATCATGCAATTCAATCCATTACTGGGAGAAGGTTTGTAAAGGAAGTGTCTACATACCGGTGGACCCTGCTGAGTGTACATTTGAGGGACCTTCTTGGTCCTTCGCCTGTATTTATCGTCCCGATCGAGGGTGCCGCAGTTTCTATTATGGAGTCCCAGCCTTGGTACGTTTTTTCCATGGAGGTACCCTTAACATTCATAGGGCGTTCACCTATTGACACCTGCGGGCACGCTGAATGACCTGGGGGAGGCTCCTACTGAGTAGTAGATTCATAAATCTACCATGACAAGCAGAATTTAAATTTTTGGCGGTTATTGTGACGGTCTTATCGATTTTTGTTAGCTTAACGCAGTGAAAGGTTGAGCTTAACGCAACGTAACTTAGCCTCGTAGCATGGTACATTACGTAGCTACCTTCAATATCTTCGGAAAAGCTAGGGGTATTAAGCTGGAACTTTCAGGGAACGTTAAGGAGGATGCCAAACTAAATAAAAACACGTTATGTACATTGAGCCTGTCGAAAAGACACAATGACATCATTTCTTAAACAGCTATGGGTACTAAGTCAAAACTCTCAGAGTATGTTCAAGGAGATATAAAACTAAGTCAAAAGACACTATGTAAATGAGGGTTGTCAAAAAGGTGTATCTGCCATATCTCAGAAATGACCAAGGGTTCTGCCGAAACTCTCACAAAATGCTGAGAGAGTTGTTGAACCAAATCAAAAGATAATACATGCAGACAAGTGGTCAAAAGGGTGCATTTGAAAAATCTCTTAAGCCGACTAGGAATAGGTGTGATTATTGAACTAATCAGAATAAAATGTTATAAAATGATAAATTATTGATATGATAAAATGGTAATGAGAAAGATAAAATGATAGTAAAAATGATATACCAAAAGCTAAAAACGATAACTAAAATCAAACTTAAATACGCGAAAACTGAAAATATTTAAAGATATTCGATTTAATATTTCATGCTTTTTGAATCTCAGAGATAAGCTTAAACAGAAGGAAGCGGAATATAAAAAAAAAGAATAAACAAAATGTTAAACTATAAACAAAAAGACAATAATCAAGAATTGGACCCCTGAGCATTGACTACCTTAATTAACAAATAAATTTCTTAGGCTAAACAAATTACATGGTAACGGTTCCCTATGATGTCAGCACTAGCTAAGGAATAAAAGTTTGTTTTGAAAATCCTTAGTTCAAAGATGATTCATGGTAACCTTTTTGTTCAGAACTAGAAGTAATCTATAGGACATTGTTTCATAGATCAGGAAAATCCTTTGTAATACTTTTTTGTCTTTAGGATGATAGAGGAGAACACTCTCATACTTCCATTGTCTGTCCCCACGGCTGTGAAACTACTGACCTCACTGAAGAAGATATAGAAACACATATCAAAGAGTCGTGTCCAGCTTTGACTGTCAACTGCAGCTTCAAAAAAGTTGATTGTGGATTCAAGGTAGAGTAGAGGTTTTACCTTATAGAGCAACCTACTCAAATGTAGTTCTTGCAGACATAAAATCAATTTCTAAATTAAATTGAGTTTAATTTGAATTTGAAATGAGTAAGTTAAATGGTTTTAATTAAACCATTTAATTAAGTTAAACGACTTTAAAATTAGATTTCGTTTGTGCTGCAGATCAGACATTGATTATTTTTCTCTTCCTGTCTACTAAACCTACTAAACATACCATTTCTTCTTCTTATGTTTATGATTTGGTTGCTAACTTTAGCAACCAAACTTTTACTCCATTTAGTTGCTAAGAAATACTTTTTGAAAATAGATAAGATCTGATTCGCCATTACTATTACGTTCTGAAGTCTTTACAGTTTAAAAGGCATATTAGTCATTCCTAGAATACTTTCGTTTATCAAGGTAAATGATCTTTTCAGCTCATTCTCTCCTGGTTTCCCTAAAACTTCTCATCATTCACCTTCATATTTTCGATTGATTTATATTTTGTATATTTCAACACTATTCTCATGTATATTTAATCTTTGTTTACGTATTACGACGCATGTAAGATGTGTGAATATTGGTTGTGACTTGTGAAAAATGGTCAAAACCTCGTTAATCTTTTAAAATTACGCATTACTTTGGGTAACGATTGCAGATACCGGGCTGATGTAGGGACAGGTTTAGACAAAAGGGTCATTAATGATTTTTGATGTGAAACCCAATTTTTATGGATATGACTAAAGTACAAAATTGAACACTAAGAAGTTGAAGAATATTTTTTTTGTGTTTGAAGGATATCGTGTATTGTAGTTTCGGTAAAAAGTTTACAAAACCTTTACTGACTTTTCATAGTTGTTTTGTCAGCACTGGATGTATTGGTAGTGCTCTGAGAGCTTAGTTGTTCTGAGCATGGTACAAGTGTGGTAGACGATAATTCTAGACATGGCCCAGATTCCAAAACTGGCTAACAAACAAAAAGACTTATTGTGACTTTGCAGGGTAATTGAATATTTCTTTTCTTCTTTTCTTATTTTCTTTTCCTTTTCTTTTCTTATTTTATTTTCCTCTCCTTTTTCGTATTGTTTTTATTTGTATGTGTATACAAATAAAAACAATACGAGAGGAAGGGTCTGGGGTATACGTCAATACACAGACCCTCTCTCTCTCTCTCTCTCTCTCTCTCTCTCTCTCTCTCTCTCTCTCTCTCTCTCTCTCTCTCTCTCTCTCTCTCTCTCTCTCTCTCTCTCTCTCTCTCTCTCTCTCTCTCTCTCTCTCTCTCTCTCTCTCTCTTCTCTCTCTATGAGTCGTTATTTGACCAGCTATTGAAGAAGTGGGATTGCGTCAGATTGGGTTAGATTGCGTTTTGAGTTACGAGCGTGAGATGCATTGAATCAGTGAAAAGTGCTTGTTGTCCGCCGTCTTCCCTCTCAGAATGGATTGAAGTTTCAAGCAACTTCTCAACCAAAAAAAGGACCACACTCTCAGTTAACCTATACATAGCTCTAGCTTGCTATCTATGAAGAAAAGAAGTCCTTTTGTTTATTTCTAATAAAATTGGTTAATCTTAGGGTTTCTAGATTCTTTGCTAGCTAAAATTTGAATATAGTACTCCGTGCAGGTTTTAATGCTGATTTCAAATGCGGCAATTGCTACTATTGCAATTATGCAAGCAGTTGGCCATAATGGGGTCGGTTTGTATTATTCTTGGGCCTTATCAATAATTTACACATAAAGCCAAATCCGCCAAATCCAAAGCAAAATATGGTAAATTATTTACTTACTTGCTTAGAATTATGTTCTCTTACGCTACCAATGCATATTGTAAAACGGTGATCACCACGTAGGGTAATCGTAAGCCAGAGACCATAGCTCATTGAGGGATGATCTCATAAATCTTGCCTCTTCTTCAAGAGCACGATAGTAAATAGATTTTGTTAGTTCATTGAAATGTGTTTAAAAGGTACGGTCAGTGCTATGTTTGCCAGTAAAGTATTCTAGATAACTGAAAATTTATTAGAATATTTTACACAGCTCTTGCTTGTTACTCCTAAGTTTCACGAGTCATTGAAAGTCTATTTTTTCTAAACTTGGGGAGTTTTTTAAAATCCTTTGATTTCTGTAAATAACTGTGGTAATACTAAACATGGATTTGTGTCTTTTTTCCTTACTTGCTTTTAGGGGACGCAACATATAGTTGAGAAACATCAAAAAGAATCGACGAGTCATCATTTAGGCCTAATGTGCTCATTTGCAGAAAGGCAACAACAGGAACTTGTAAAGCTACAATCTCAGATTGAGGTGCAAACGAAAGACAAGAAGGATTCAGGTATACAACCTATATAAATATTATTTGGTGTTTAAACCTTAATTTGAATCGTTTTATTTTTTCTGTTTCACAATTCTGGAGTATCGTCTTTTATCATAAAATTAAAGTAAAAGTTACGATCTAAAAGCACTAGATTAAATTACTTATTCTTATTTTGGAAGTTTATAGCGTTTATAATTCATTTTAAACTATTATAATCTTTAGATCCAGTTTATTTATTTATTCATTCATTCACAGTGGTTAAGCTTTATTTATGTGTAAATTGAAAACATAAATTAAGAAGCTAAAACTTTGAAATACCAGATTTTGACCCAAATAAGAAAATATAATTATAAAAAAAGTATGAAATTAAAGCTGATTTCGAGTAAATAGACAAAACGAAATGAAAAATTCAGAAACTTGTTTTGTTGTTTTTACTGGTTTAAAATCAGGATAAAAAAACTAATAGCATGCTAAAATTTAAAAAAGGCACACAAAGGCATGGGTTTTCACGTTGCTTTGGGAAAGAACTTCTAAATTTAGATAATTAGAAATAATTTAATCACAAAAAAAGTTATTTGAAATATAATTCTGTTTTGTTTTTCAAAGTAAACACTGCTGTAGTTTATTTTAGCTTCATTAGCCTACTGTGTCGTAAACATTCATCAAATTTTTCTTCTTTTAAATCCATTTGTTTCAAATGCAAATGATAGCAGTTGGTGAGTCATTTACGGCTCCGTCAATTCAAATTATGGTCTCATCAAAATATATAGATTGATTCGTTGGTTGTAAATTATAACTAGAAATTTTTTTATGACCCAATGCCTTATAATTAAAGTTAAATGTAATAGTTAATAGTTAAGTTAAATGCAAATTGTAATAGGATAAATGCAAATAGTAATAATGAAGTCAAATGCAATCAAAACACAGATATTGACTAAAATTTTGTCTTTCAAATAGTGATGAAAAGAAATTTGACAGTCACTAATGTCTCTTCCCAACAAGAAATATTTTAACTGTAACTGTTTAACTGTTTTATTAATAATTCAAAGATACAAAAAAAACATTAGTTCTCAACGGAGAGCAAAGCTTGTAACATTGGGGTTGACACATAGTGCGAAATATAAAAAAAATGTATCTCGTCATAATAATAGTAAAAATGATACTAAAATAAACCGTAAGAAGCAAGGAAATTTTGGGCAGGATGGGCGTGTAAGGGAATCTCAAAACCGGGACACAAAAATTAATAGATACCTACGGAAAAATATAATATATTTTAAAATTTAAAAGATTCCGTCATCAATTGCCAATCTTTACTATGTCCTTCTTTATATATATTACGAATAATCTATTAAATTCTTTGAATTCAACTTCAATTTGTCGAAAATTAAAGGTGTTGGTATTGGACCTTTCAGAACTTACAAAAGGAATTGTTATACTATGTTATAAACTGCTGACGACCTGAACGAGGGGGGCAGAATCAGCAGAGGTTTCTTGTAGAAATAATTATTATGATTTTGTATTTGAAAATGCCATTTGGAAATACTAATTATTTACATATGTTTAAATCTAATAAATTTAGGGAAAATGTATATCGCTTTTGTTTCTAATACATTTTCAAGTTTTTAAAGTCGATGTACAAAATCTCCAAGTATTCTTACTTCCATAACTTGAAGAATCTTTAATGGCTTTATAATTGAGCAGCAACTAAAATAAGGAGTAATTCAATTCAAATAAAGAGTGGTATTCATTGCTGAGAGTCTTAATGATTGTAATTGTGAATCTTAATGATGTGTTAAAGTGAACAAAAGAGAAAACACCTCAAATATATTTTGTTTTCAGTTAAGTATTTTTGACAGTTGATTTTGGTCTCAGTAGTTATAGTAGCAACAGCCATAACTATAATAATCACGAAAGTAGTAGCAGTAGTAGTAGGAACAGAAATAGTAGTAGTAGAAATAGTAGTAGGAACAAAATGTTATAGGTAAAACAACCGGTGAATTTCATAATTTACCTTCGGATTAGTAGTTGTACTAACATCAGTAGCACTGGTGGTAGTTGCAGAAGTAGGCTGTGCGTATTTGCTTTTTGATCACTTGAACTTCCCTCTTCATCAAGGACTGGAAGTTTCAGCTTAATGCAAGAAGATGTTACTAAAAAGTTGCCAATATGCCTTTCTAATACCTGTAATATCTGTTTTGATTTCAGGTTAGTTTGACTCCCCCTTGAATATTTCCTAAAGATTTTGCTTTAACAGCGCCCCCTTAACATTTCCTAAAGATTTTGCTTTAACAGTAATAGCAGTAGTAGTCGTAATGTCTGAGTGGTAAAAGTATTAGTTGTAGTTGTAGCAGTAGAAGTAGTTGCACTATAGGTACCACTATTGGAGTAGTAGCAGTAGTGTTAATAGCAATAGCAGTATGCGCGTATTCATGTTTGGTCAGTTTAACATCCGACTCATGATACTGTAGAGGTTTAATTTTGATACGGTAAGCTGTTCCTATGATATTGCTGATACGCCCTTTTGACAAACTGAAAGTATATAGGATGATTTTATTTTTATTCAACTTTCTCCTCAAAATTTCCTCTAATTTTCGTGTTATTATCCTCATCCTTAGTAGTAGCCACAGCAGAAGCAATAGTTGTAGCAACAACAGTAGTAGTATTGGTAGCGTGCACTATTGCCCTTTTGGTCAATTGATCATCCTCTTTATCGTTCCTTGAAAGTTCCAACTTAATATCTTCAGTCATTCCTGAGTTATGCCTTTTTGACAACCTTTATGCACCTAATGTCTTTTGATTTAGTTCAACACTGAATTTTTTCAGTTCAACACTGAATTCTTTTGATTCAGTGTTGATTCAGTTTAATACTTCGGAATTTTCTAGAAGTCTTATCGAACATTCATTGTCAAACATGTTTTCTCTCCGGATGAAGAATACTATATCTAAATAATGGGCGAATTACATAACTTACAGCCCTTGCCCTGAGGATTGTGGGGGCTGGTGTCCTCAGAAACTTAATTACTGAACTATGTTAACAAAATTGCTATTTTAAAAATTTGATTGAATATGTTTGGAGAATGTATGGGGTGGCTCGGGTCTGGTGGCCCTCTAATCACTTTTGACTCTAAAAAAAGGCACTTCCAACCTTCATTTTCTAATTTTCAAGCTCCTTCCCAAGTTTCTACGACAATTCCTTCAATACGAGGTGTCTCTATGAAAAAAAAAAAAAAAAAATAATACATTGTGCTCCCATTACTTTACAAAGCCAACGCTGTTGCGCTGTCTATAGCTATTTTATGAAGACAGATGTTGATTTTTAAGATAACTTTGTTTTTTCAGTTTGGTTTTATGTCATTGTCTTTAGACTGTAGTAGGGCTTTGTTAGTGTGTTTCTTGGATTTAAGTTTAATTCAGCAACTGAACTTTTGTTATTTTTTCTTTTCTTTTCCCAAAGACAAAACCTTCAGAGACCTTTTTTTATACAATATAACATGCTTATGCTTGGGAAAAGAGATCTGAAAATTAAGAATAAAATAAACACGTAGTTTAAAAAGTAAAAAAACAAACAAACTGTATCTGTATTATAAAATTAATCATAGAAGTTGCATCAAATAGACATATTTTCAAGGAATGTTTAAAATTTAAATCATCTAAATATTTAATCCAAGTCGAGTTAGACCCGGTTCAGTTCAATGGTTACTTAGTAATCTTACTAAATATTTAAATTTTAAGCGCTATAACTCTTTTTTTATAAACTAAACAATGTTTTGGTCAAAACTAACTGTATATTTCTTATGGTGTTTTGTTATAGGCATGTTTATCCGTGTTGCTGAGCGTATTCCACTTTTGAATTATGCATGTTACGTAGATGGATTAAGGGAGGATCAGAGAGTCCGTCTATCCAATATTTTGAAGCTCAAGTTTAACAACTTTTTTGGAATATCCAACATTAACTACCCTGGATATCAACAACAATTTGTTTGTGTTCATGAGGTTCATGGTATTCGGGCTTTAGATTTTATGTCGTTTTTAAAGAAAGAATATAGTGCCAAAATTATCAGCTACGACAATATGTATAGTTACGAGTCTCCCAATTCTGGGCCCGGGTATCCATCTGGAATCATTTTGCCAAACGGACTAGCATTTTGGATATTGGAGGTTGACGAAATATAAAAGAACGTGCTGCTTTAACCATAATTTGATTTTTACAAACGTGTTTTCTCTTTGATAATTTGATACAAATAAATCTATTATTTGAAGCTACTAATTTACAACTAATTAAGACAGGCTAGAAATTCCTAGTCCAATTAAGACAGGCTAGAAATTCTTGACATTCATGTTGGTAAAGATTGGCACATTGAATTCAAAATCAGAAATGAATCTCTGCTAATTGGTTTTTTTTTTACTCCTCCTTTGGGAGGTTTTGTTGAATATTTTCCCGAACTGTTCATTGATGTTGCAAGACTGAATCATTGGAAATTCTAGATTTTGACTACCTCCTGGTAAACTACAGTCACTGCTTTTCTCTGTACTGTAATAACCGAACAAAGAGAAGCTAAAAAAACACATCTTTTTTTTTAAGCACGGGATATACTTATTGGGCGTTGCTAGAGTATGCTACAGGTATTATTGTGATATTGATAGTCATCAGAACAAAATGATCCATCAGGTACCCTCCCCTGCTACTAAAGACAAAGAGAAAAAGACGAAAAAAACACTCGCGTTAAAAAGAAAACAATCAATGAACCACCAAAAGAGATTGTGTCAGATGGGGGAAAATGTTTACATCATAAAGTGGGGCAATAAGTGACGTAAGATTGAATTAAACTTTGGAGCTAATTTTTTAGAATCCTCCCAGAGAAAATAAGTTCAAGTCTACAAGAATTCAAAGATAATCTTGATTATAATTTGATTAATATGAAGTCTGAGGGAGAGATTCTCATCAAGCAAAATACCCAGAACCTAAAATAATGATCACTAGTTTTTCATGATAATTAAAGCTAATTATACAACAAAAGAAGACGAATGAAAGAATGGTTTAATCCAAGGCATCGCAAACATTCCAGAATAAAATTAAATATAGTGATAAAATACCATTGCTGATTGGCTATGGAGTATGTAGACAAATTTACTCCCGTAAAGTCTAACTACGGCCATCTAATAGATAAATCTTTTCTCTGCTAATTCATGAATATGAATTCCGGACGCTGTCTGAGCTTCTTCAATACTGCTTTTAGATATTTAACAATAAGTATTGCAGACGTATGGATATTCACGTGCAACATCATATCGGTAATAAGTTTATCCGAGGAAGTTACTAGTAAAATGGTGGTTCTGACAGCATAATTCTGGGTAGGGATTTAAACTGTTATCTCAAAAATGAGTCTAGCCGTCGGGCTCAGGCATTCCTTTCTCTGGGTCCGCAAGGATGTGAAATATGTGAAAAATGGTACCGGCTTAACTTAAATTTACTCCATAGAATTAATCTCCTCCCAGAATCGAAAGCCAAAATATTATCAGAACTTTTTGCTGATTTCGACACTAAAGGAATCACTAAAGTGGCGAATGACAGTAGAAGTAGTAGTTGTAGTATAACAATTTTATTGAAAATAAATATTTTTATATAATGGTACAACAAAAGCGGAGCTTGCGAGAATGTCCTAAAATAAAAAAAAAATGAAAAAGAATATGGAGCATGAGACCATTTACCGAAGCCAAAATATATATAAACAACAAACCACTACAATATAAAACCCCAAAACAGCACAATGAAAAATACAGAAAAATAACCCAGTGAAAATATATTAGTCTGTTTTGAAAGCATACCTACCGATCAACTCCAAACGTAAATCAGATTTAAACTGGTTAAAATTACCATTATCCTTAATATCTTTACTAAGTATGTTCCAAAGCTTAGACGCTCTATAAACAAGAGAAAAAGAAGACCTACAAGAAACAAGTCTAGGAACCTCAATATTTCCTTGCATCCGATAGCAACAAATCTGAACATTTTCCAATTGTTAATAAGTCTGAGTGTGATAAAAAAAAGATTTTGATTTGTTTCAGTCAGGCTGTGGCGATACACTTGACAAGACTAAAATGATATTTTAGTTACTGGAAAATGCCTTGTCATTACCTATAAGAGAAGCGGCTTCTGCCAAATCCTATAGGCCTACAAGTGATTTGATTTTCACAATACCTTGGGCAGAAAAAAAGGCTTTCCCGATCAAATTGTTCTGCGTTAGATCTGAAGTCCCTGCTATGTCCATAAACACTGGGTTAGTAGCTTATCGTTGTATCTCCGAGTTCTCGTTTTTTTTGTTGAAAGTGTTAAAAGTCTTTTATTGGTCTTGTGAATTAATTTCGTTCGCATGCTACACGTTATTTTGGCAAATCTCTGTCTAAACATTGCACTAACATTGTTGATCAACATTGTTCGAAACCCAATTTGCAAAGGAAATTAATAGAGTAAAAAGTCCTGACTTCTGCCATCTTCTAGTCCCTAGTCTTATAGATTATGATCAAGTGTTCGATTCAGCTGATAGAACAGCTCTAGCGAAGGTCTTATCCTTTTATGGTATACCAAACAAATATATTAAAATGATTAGTACGATGTACGAGATTAATAAAGCCATTATTAAGATAGAAAATGAGGTTAATAGATGGTTTTCTATTAAATCAGGTTTGAAGTTAGGGAGGGTTTAGTTTCATCATAATTAATGTGGATCATTTAGATGGACTTAGTCTTTAGGAGCACAGGAAAGGCAATAAGATAAGAAACAAGGATGATTTGTATTGACTTTTTATAGACTTTGCCTTATGGAGCACAGGAAAGGCAACGTATATATGACGGCACTAGACCCCTAAGGTCCAAAATGGCGGTGCTAATCTCTATTTCGTGGCCTCTTATTTTTGTAAGTTATGCGGAAACTATATCTTTAGAAACAATGCTTCCTTAAGCCAAAAGTCGGGGTTGGACCGTTTAATGATGTTTTTGTTCAGATGGAATTATGAATTGGGATATAAGGGTTTTTCGAACTTCAGTATAATCTGGAAACAGGGAGGGTGTGTATTTAGTCTTTAAATTTGAAAGATAAATAGAGACAAAAGTTACAATAATTAGATGTATTCGCAGAAACAATGATAAATTGGCTTTTCCGATATATCAAACAGTTCGTGGTAACGTACTGTGTAGTGACCTGACTCAATAGTAACCAAAAACTCTAAAAAACCGAATTTTGGTATCAATAGCTACATCAAAAGAATCGCATTTTAATGCTGATTTTAAATATATAAGTTCCATCAAGTTTAGTCTTACCCATTAAAAGTTACAAGCCTGAAAAAATTTGCCTTATTTTAGAAAATAGGGGGAAACACTCCCTAAAAGTCATAGAATCTTAACAAAATCACACCATCAGATTCAGCGTATCAGAGAACCCTATTGTTGAAGTTTCATGCTCCTATCCACAAAAATGTGGAATTTTGTATTTTTTGCCAGAAGGCAGATCACGGATGCGTGTTTATTTCTTTTTTTTTCGGGGGTGATCGTATTAACCCAGTGGTTCTAGATTCTTGCGAGATGGCTCATTCTAACGGAAATGAAAAGTTCTAGTGCCCTTTTTAAGTGACCAAAAAAATTGTTGGACACCTTGGCCCCCTCCCACGCTAATTATTTTCCCATAGTCACCAGATCAAAATTCTGAGATAGCCATTTTATTCAGCGTAGTCAAAAACCTTATAACTATGGCTTTGGGGACGACTTACTTCCCCAGAGTCCCCGTGGGAGGGGCCGCAAGTTAAAAACTTTGACCAGTGCTTACATATAAGTAATGGTTATTTGGAAGTGTATAGACGTTTTCAGGGGGATCTTTAGGTTGGGAGGAGGGTTGAGAAGAGGGGAATATTTTCCTTGGAGGAATTTTTCATGGGGAAAGAAAATTTTCATGAAGGGAGGGCAGAATTTTCTAGCATTATTTAAAAAGAAACAATGAAAAAATAAATATGAAAAGTTTTTTCAACTGAAAGTAAAGAGAAGCATTAAAACTTAAAACGAACAGAAATTATTACGCATATGATGGGCTCACCTCCTCCTAGTACCTCGTTCTTTACGCTAAAATATTTTTAGTAATTTCATCTATTTATTCTACGGTTTTTGCGATTCAGGGGTCATTCTTAAGAAATTGGGACAATATTTAAGCTTTAGTGTAAAGAGCGAGGTACTGACGAGAGGATGAACCCCTTCATATACGGAATAAAAAATGAGAATACAGAAGTTCGTTATGTAAGCTAATTTGTAAGTTACGTATATCTTTTGCTAATAAAAACATTCGTTAAAAATTAAAAGCTCTAGTAGCCTTTTTCAGTAACCTTAAAAAGGTCATGCAGGGGTCATTCTTAAGAAATTGGGACAAAATTCAAGATTTAATATAAAGAGCGAGGTACTGACGAGACGGTGAACCCCTTCATATACGTAATAAAAACATGAGAATACAGAAGTTCGTTTCTAAGCTAATTTGTAAGTTACGTATATCTTTGACTAATAAAAACATTCGTAAAAAATCAAAAGTTCTAGTTGCCTTTTTAAGCAACGAGAAATCGGAGGGCAACTATGCCTCCTCCTCCACTCCTTTTTTCTGTAAATCATTCGATCAAAACTATAAGAAAGCCATTTAGCCAAAAAAAAAAAAAAAATATGCAAATTTCGTTTTAATTATTCATCTGCGGAGAGCCAAAATCAAAACATGCATTGATTCAAAAACGTTTAGAAATTAAATAAAAAAACAAGTTTTTTTTAACGGAAAGTAAGGAGCAGCATCAAAATTTAAAACGAACAGAAATTACTTCGTATATGAAAGGGGCTACTTCCTCATCAACGCCCAGCTCTTTAGGCTAAAGTTTATTACTGTTTTAAAAAGTGGAGTTAGGAGAAAGAGTCAAACTTTAGCGTAAAGAGCGGGGCGCAGATGAGCAAGCAGCCCCTTTAATATACGAAGTAATTTCTGTTTGTTTTAAGTTTTAATGTCGCTCCTTACTTTCTGTTAAAAAAACTTGTTTTTTTTATTTAATCATTCATAAATCAACTAATGATAACCGCTATTTGTCTTTTAAGTTAAATCATTATGCTCAAATTGGAAGAGGACTAATTATTTCTTTAGTTCAAAAGATATTCGAATCACCTTGACCAATATATGTAGACACAGAATTCATTTTCACTATAGGTATTTTGATTTGTAATGGGTTTTCCAAAAAAGATACCTCAAATAATAGAAAAACGATTTCTTGTTTTTTTTTGTGTGTGTATACAGTTTTATGGTTGATTTTTGTAGTAAGTTTTTTTTGTAAATATTCTGACTTCTGTAATTCTTTTTGTGTTAAATTATTTATTTTAAATTTGTCTTTATCTAATTAAAATTAATTATCTAATTAAAATTTATCTTTTTGTTTTAAATTATTTATTTAAATTTGTCTTTATCTAAAATTTACCTGCTATCAACAAATTTTTGCTTCAATTATAAATAAAAATCCACTCTTGTCTAAGAAATTATTCAAAAGTATTCAATTTTCAATAAAATTTTATTGACAATACAAATAACGCTCAGTGCAAGTTTTTTCAATGAGCTACATTGGTCTTAAGCCAATCTTAATTTATATTCCATTAAACAGAATTCGATTATATTTTCCTGTTCCAATTTCATCAAAGATTTTTTATGAAAACAACGATTTTTACACATCACACTTATACGGGTTCCTCCAATAAGAGTTCCTTTGTGTTCGAATTATTTGTAACTATAGAAATAAAACTTTCCTACATTAATTACATTCAAATAGTTTTCTCCCTAGTGAGAGCTATTCGGTGATAAGAGGCGTAGAAAAGCATTTTTCAAATACTTGATGTTTCCCGTCATTGTTGAGTTCCTAGGAGTCTAGATAAATCAGCGCTAGCATAGAAACTTCTTTCAAATACTCGACATTCGTACGGTCTCTCCCCAGTATGAGTTCTTTGCTGTCTAGATAAATGTTTTCCAGATAGAAATTTTTTTTACATACTTGACACTTAAAAAATGTCCTCCCAGTATGAAATTTTGATGGTTAGATAAATAGAAGCACAACCTTAATTTTCTTCTGTATATTTTAAACTCAAATGACTTTACCCGCCCATAAATACTTTCAGAAAATTCTTTATAATTTCCTTTTTTCGTAAACTTTTAGAGCATACTCCATCCTTCGTCCTGTGTTTATATAAACTAATTATTGTTAGCAAAACTTTTCTTGGATATATCGTATTCAAACGGTTTTTGCTTAGTGTGAGTTCTTTGGTGTCTGTATGAATCAGAGCTAATATAAAAACTTCTGTCACATATGTTACACTCGTACTGTCTCTCTCCGTACGGAGTTCTTTTGTGTTTGAATAAAACAAACGCGGAAACAAAACTTTTGTCACATACATAGAACTTAAAAAGTTTCTCTCTCGTATGAATTTTTCTGTAGTTAGGTAATTCAGAGCTTAACTTGAATTTTCTCTCACACATGTCGCACTTATAAAGCTTTTCCCATGTGTCAGTTCTTAGAAAACGTTCTTTAAAATTTTCTGTAATTTGAAAACATTTAGCATATGCGCTGTCCCCATTAGATCTTTTCGTAGCAACATTTGTACCAAAAAACTTGGCTTTTGTTCAAGCTTCTCGTTTTCTGTGACACCTTCTACGGAAAATTCGTAGAAATCGGTCGTCAGTTCATAATTACAATCAGTAGCCGCCTATGGTTCAAAATATACACTGGTATGACAGCTTATAAAAGGTTTCTTATAGTCTTGCATACATCGACAATCTTGAGGAAACAACGCCAAAGTAAGCTCTATAAACAAAAGTGAATCAAACGAATTCACAGAAGGTGTAACTCAAATTTCAGATTGAAACAGTAAGGTTAATTAAATGTAAACGGACGAGATTTGTACATATACATTATACATATTTTTATTTATACAGCTTAGAAATAAAAAAAAACTATTTGTCATATCCATTGTGAGTATTTTTCCAAAGTAGGAGTTAGTCGGTGTTTATATAAATAATAATTGGTAGTAAAAACTAGACACTCGAATGGTAAAAACACACTATGCGTTCTCTGATGTTTAGATAAACAGAAACCCGTATGATTTCTTTAATATACCTTTCATTACAGCATAGAAAACTGAATCTAAGTGTATTGCATTTTTATCAGTGTATCCCTTCACTTATTCTTTAAACTAGGAAAATAATAAACTGGGATTTTTTCCTTTGAATTTCGTAAATTTGTATTATGCTGAATTTAGTTTTTTTTCAATTAGGTTTTTTAACTGTTCTAATTTCTTATTTTGATTAACTTCTTAATACCTTTAGCTTCAGTAATGACAAAAGTTGTTGTATCATTTCTGTGCCCACATAACCTTTTGTAATTTCCCAACATTCCCCTCGACATACGCTATAAGTTTCAGCCTAAACAGCCCCTGGGATGTTGCTAATGCTTCCTTTGGACAACATGCAAGCATATAGTATGTTTTCATTTAGTTCAAATCCCCTTAACATTCCCAAAAATTTTCTACTTAATACCCTCAGCTTTTGTAGTAATAGCAGTACTAGTAATACTTCTGTGCTACTAGTACTAGTAGTACCGCTGTACTACTAGTTTAGTGCTGAATGTAGTTTACTATATATACTATATTACTATCTATGGTTGCTGTTACTGTTACTGCCATAAGGGGTACCTCAAGCCAATTGCAATAGTTTTGATTTTGATATCTTTCAAGCCAGGAAAAGTTTTTTACAACATATAAAGAATCGGCCAAAATTAGTCGAGGCGAAATGCACGTTTTTCGTCTCTTCTTCTATAATAAAAACTTAAAAATTATGTGCACTTCTAAAAAGTCGGTGATAAGAAAATATGGTTTATAGATCACGGATATGGACTCAGTTCTGTGCTTTGACCGTCCCTGATTTTTTTGCCCCCCCCTCCCCCATAAATAAAAACACTCGGGATAAAATATGCATTAACGCACGTCGCATATTACACAGAGTTGGATCCAGGCAGAGAAAATTTACACTTTCTATGCGAAAATGCTAGGAAAAACTCTCGCCCTAGTATCGTGGATATCCCCCCCCCCACGTATACCAAATCAAATAAGTGATTTGCACACATCTCAGAATTGAAATGCATCTGCAATGGTCTTCAACGTTCTTGGGGGTAAATTATTCAATAGATGCGGTGATGTACATTAACAAGCTGACCGATTTTGCTGACATTCGAGTTTGAAAAAACGTATAAGCAGTATGCTTACTCATCATGTTTGGCTTCTAGTTAACTTTTTAGTTACATTCAAGATCAAGGTAGGTTTTGCCAAACTAAAATCCAAACATAGCTAAATGGTGGAAGGTCGTGATGGGTATGTTTTAATATGAGCCATCATAAGTAAGGATGCATTTTATTGTCAATAAATATTACTTCTCTACTAGAATGATTGAGATGTACGGGGAAAACAACAATTTTATAATTATGCGTGCGGTATGACCAGAATGTTTGGTGAAGCTGTTAAAAGCATAGTAAGAGAATGGTGCATTGATAATGCACATGAAACCCGGTTTTACATTGTGGAGGTTGGGGTTGAACCGCACATGGGTTTAGCCTGACACTCTCAATTGCTCAGTCCTCATTTGGTGAACAATTCAAAAAAATTTATTAAGAATGCCATATAGCTTTCCTGTCTGAAGGAAGAAACCCTAGTTTGGTTGATTGATACTATTAAAAGTTTAACTGCAATAAGTGTTTTAGGTAGGTTAATTTTTTTCTGGCACCTTGAACATTGGTGTTTGGGAACTTCATTTGCAAACAATATCCAATATTCTTCCTTACCCTGGGACAACTGGTCACAACAACTACTTGAAGTCGGCAGCGCTGTACCTACAAGGATGATCTGACCTGAACATACAAACCCAACCCTTATCCAGTCTTTCGAAAAAGGCTTACATGTTGTGGGAAGAAAGGAGAGATTTTGGGCCGGTTTATAAATATATTTAGTCATAGAACAGGAACTGATGATAATTCTGAAAACAGAAACCGGATTGACTAGAGGTAAAGAGTAAAGCAAGTACAAGGACTTCAGTGGGTAATGGGATCTCCAGACTGTGCTTATGTTAATCTTCTGATGCAAGAACTGACGGTTGTTTCGTATCACACAAGCGACTAACACATAGAGTCTGGTATTTCAAGGCAGCAAAGGGACTGCAAATAAACACAAATAATTATTGATTTTGTCGAGCAGTCATCTTCTTTCGAAGGTTATTCGCTATCACTTTGAAGACTTGCTACTGGCAAGACTGCTGCAGTCTTTAATGCTGAAAAAGCAGTGGAAGTCGGAAAGAATAGTCTTTACGGAATGGTAGGGAAATCTCTGAGGGAGCAATCTTTCAGACAGAAAGATCAGACAGTCCTTACTAAGGTGAAGCAGAAAAATTGGGGAGATATCTACCGCATAAACCATTCATTGCTGTTTCAGGGTCTTTGAACTATACGCAAAAGATTGAATATGGGTGAAGAATCTTCCTTTGAACATGAACTTTGTTCCTATTCTGCGTCGCTTTTTTATGATTTTAGAACGCCAAATAAACCAGAACTAGCGAAAACTATCAAGCTACTTCAAAAATTGATGCAATTGGGGAAAACATACTATGAATCGCACCTGTGTCTTAGACGCAGGCGCATTGCTTCACAGGATTCCCTGGGCGAAGAAAGAAACATATTCGGAGATCTTAAACCAGACGCCATTATTGTCTTTGATGGCAGACCAGACGCCATTATTGTCTTTGATGGCTACATCGCCGCTTGTTGGTCTTGTTACTTTATCGTTGTATTCCCGAGCACCACAAGGTGTAATTGCAGAGTGGGCCTAAGCCAACCACTTTAGGTGTAACTTGGGATATCGAAGCCATTGTTAAGAAGAGTGGGACTGAAACTTCCTTTTGCTCATGCAATTCTAGGCTGCGACACAACTTCCCGTCTACATGGACTTAGCAAAGGGATTATGCTTAAACGGCTGAGAGACTACAAAGACTTAGGAAATATACTTAAACCATTCCTAAATTGATGCCTCGAAAGAAGAATTTAAAGCAGCGGAAGAGGCTGTAATTTCTATATTGTACCAGTGGCATATTAAGAGGGGGGGGGGGTGCAATCCGTCGGGTGTAGTGGTTGATTTCTGGTTGGGACCGCTTGCTCCTGTTTGAGTTGGGACGAAAGTTATTTTTTTTTGTATTTGGTTTTTAGTAGTTGAGTTTGTAATAAGTTTTTAATTATTAAGACTGTTTTTTTTGGCAAACAAGTTTGAAACAAGGTTTTTGTCACTTTGTTTGGTCTCTGTTAGTTTTTACTAATATTGCATACCGCCAAAAAGTATTTAATTAAATTCAGGCTTATCAAGGGAATCTGTCCGCATTACTACAAAAGCCAACCGAGAGGCGAGAATCTTTATTTTCTAATAAAAAGGAGGGAAAATCTAAAATCCTACCTTCTTTAGGCTGTCAAAATGATATTTCGAGATTGAGCTCTTCCAACGGGACTGAAAAGCAAAATATTTACTTCTTTTTACTGTTAAACATTCGCGATGGCACTGAAGCCAAGAAATTGATATCATTACTTTTTTGGCTGTCTGTTTTGGTTTTTCGGGTTTGCTTTTTTTGCGAAGCGGGGTGGTTTTTACAACATTGTTGTTTTTAGGATATTTGTATAACAGAATGTAAATGCATGAGAAGTGCAAAAATTATTAACTTAAGTTTTGGATTTTGTTGAAGAAATGGTGGCCAGTTTATTGCCTATTTACATGTAATTACAGCTCTGCATTATATGACATATCACCTCCTCTGTTCATCCTAAAACAATAGAATTAAGACTAAAACAATAGAATTAAGAATTAAGAACTCTTTAGAACTTTAACAAAAGTTCGTATGAGTATATGCTTAAAACTAAGTTTATGATTCGAAATACTCCTTCCAAGGTCGGAGCAATCATTCAAGAAAAATAAATTTTCGAAAAATTGTTTATAAAAGAAGGCAAATAATTACGATTTGTTTTTTTTATCCTGCTGGTATAGATGGGTCTGAATTCTCAGTTTGAATCAGTTGAATGGCATCAATTTTTTTTTCAAATATTTAATAATAAAATAAAAGTGGAAACTCACACAACTTGAGTTAATCGAAGAAACGGAGTGCAACTAAATATTACCTCAGAATTGCTCACCTTCCTCAATACCAACCAGTTACAACAAACAGATATGTTTTTGTATAGGGGTTGCATATATTTGTCTACAAAATTGTCTAAACTGCTATATATACCGCTGAGGATTTTATACTTATTTTGATACATGCCATCCAATCATATTTCCATGATTGGTTGTTTATAAATCAAAATTTTTACAGGACAATTCTCTAAATTAAGGCTAAATCTGAGACAAATTTCATATTTTAATTTTGTGCTCAACAGACTTAACAGATTTAAACGTTTGAATTGAATATCTGAAAACCTCAGATTAAAAAAAAATAATTAGAAATTACCACAACTTGGAACCCTGGGAATTTCTATCACCAATCTACTTAGCAAAGACAAGAATAACAAACACATAATTATTTATTCATTAAGGAGTATTTCGACTCATATGCTTAATTTGAAGCAAATACCTACATGCATCTTTATTAGAGTTCATAATTTTCTGACGATTTTGGCCTTTATTCGAGTATTTTAGGATGAATAGAAGAGGAAATGCTAACAAAAAGGCTCTAAGCTGGCAGAACCAATATTCACCTAAATATTGAGGTAGACTTCGATCGTGTAGTAAATAGATATGGCGGGAGTGGGAATAGATAAATAAACTTTTTCCAATGAAAGTGTGAATTCTGTTATTTAAGTGAAATACATCGAACTTCCAAACTTAAAAAGATTAAAACACTCCAAACTTTTGTTTATTAAAACACTATTTTTAAAAAGAAACAGTGATTTGCTAATGCGGTGCCTATACTTTAAACCCTCGTTTTAAATGTCTTCTATGTATTTCTGCCTCTTCGTGCCGTTTTTCTTGTTACATTCCTAAAAGAACTAGTAATTAATGTTTAATATATCTTTTATGAACATACAAGTTTTATCTTTATTCTCATTTCCTACTTTTCATTGCTATCATAGTTACTAAGCCATGCCACAAAGTTAGGTGACATGGTAAATGGTTTGACCTATACAAATTGTCACAAAGAGTGCATGACCCTACAAGGTGGTTCAAGACCAATTTGTTTTTAGCAATAAGAAGATTGACTCACTTCCTATAATGGTCAGAAGTGCAAAGGTAAAAATTTATGCAGAAAATATTAAATATCCTTTTTGTATAGAAGGTGAAAAGCTTCTTTTTTTTATGGCAGGATTGTTTCCATAACTTACTATTTTTGTATCAATATTTTTATACCATTTTAATTTTAACAGATATATTAGAACTTTAATCCTTACCTGATATCCTTACCAGATTTTAGATTAAAAAACGATCATTTTCACTTCCTACCTACGACGCATAATTGTCAAGGTTCCCTTTAAATTGCGAGTATTTCTTTGTTCGCAAGTTTATCCAAGCAACCTATATTGTGCACCCCATAAAGAAAATTCTAGATCCACCCCTGTATTGTACAGTGGCAAATCTACTGACAATCTTGACAGTTACCGACGCCAAGTTTTTCAGCAGAAAGTAGCAACGTCTACTTCTTTTGTCCATCCCCAAGATCCACCTCCTACTTCAAAAGCAGTGAAAATTCACCGTGTCCTGTCCTATCTTCAAGTACAAGATTGGATTAGGCTTCAGAGCCCCTGTCCCTCCAGAACAGCATGTTGTACCCAACCCTCACGGATCTTCCAGTTACACCGAAGAAAATTGTCATAGTCTTGAAGTGTGGTTGTAAGAGATCCCATGATGGTGACCGGAGCAGTTGTCATGAAATGGCAGTATTGCGAGTATTTCTTTCTTCGCAAGTTTATCCAAGCAACCTATATTGTGCACCCCATAAAGATAATTCTAGATCCGCCCCTGTATTGTACAGTGGCAAATCTACTGCTTAGGAAGCAAAGACTGATGAGTTTTAGAGAGGGCAAAGAACTGTTTGCACATTTTTTTATAATTTGATTTAAGTTTGATGTGATTTTTTTCATATTCGAGATCTAGAGAGGGTAGAAAAATGTTTTTACCTCTTTTTTTAATTTGATACATTTTTTCAAATTGGAGCTCTAAAGAGGGTAAAGTACTGTGTACATTTTTTTTTAGATTCAAGGCAGTTGGAGCAAGTTTTAAATTTTTGTTTTACGATAAGACCCACTTGAGTATCAAGTTGACTACTTATGCAGTTATTAGTTCTTAAAAAATGCATCATCTGATAGAGACTAAGCATCGTATATTTTAGTTTTATTAGTCTGCACTTCTGTTCAAAAAAAATACATTCGAATCACGATGCTCTACTGTGCAGCTGCCTTTGACCAGTCTCCTCTTTGACAATATTCATTTCTCACGCAAAGACTATTTCTCTCAATTGATATTAAACAATAAACCTAAGAGAGTTGACGAGTCAAGATCAAATCTTCTAGATCACAAATTATAGAAAAACCAGCAGTTCTTGTAAACAGTTGAAAATATACCTTTGCCCGAGCTAGTATTTGGCTCCGGATGATCTTCATCAGGTTTCGGAAACAAACGTTTCTTAGGTATCACACGCCAAAAAACCCTGATCCGTCTTCATTGTACACTCGTTACGGGTTAGTATTTAAATCATTCACCCTTTTCAAATATCACAATTTGAATGGTTGCTCTGTCCACTATTCAAACAGGTCTGTAGAATCATTAGAAAATTTTTCCTCTTTTAATAGTCATAAAACATATTAGGCGTAGAATAAAGCTAAAGCGAAACACGAGTTCAAGTTTTGAATTTGTTTCTGAAACTCTTTACAGAGAAATTGACGTCCTTAAAAAAGGCCAAAACTCTAGAAATTTTGGAGGTTGCAATGCAAGTTGATCCAGCAAAGAGCAATCGCCTTTATTTGCTACCCTTTTTTAGGAAAAATGTGGGGCTCTACAGAGAATACATGTAACGTTGGAGCCCAATGACTATAATGAAAACTTGTGTAGTTTACGGCATCTCTGTAGGTTTTCTTTGGGTTTTGCTCCACAGTTTGTTGGCGTCACAAATTGTGATGGAATTATTCTTCTAACGTTATATAATCGTGACATCATTATTATTATTATTAACTGTACTATTATTATTATTAACATTATCATTCACTTGACATTATTCTGAATTGATTCACAGTTCAAAATGAACACACCTGTGCCAAATTAGATATTCCATTTACGAACCAGTAGGCTTTTTAAGTGAACTTAATCCCTGTGTGTCAGATTTTGCAATCTTTGGCAAAGGATTATAGCTCCTGACCTAAATAAAATCATTGTTATTAATGTGTGACGTCACCATTACATGACCGGTTGAACAACAGTCTTTGGACTTTGATTACTCCGTATATGAAAGGGGCTTTTCCTCCTCAACGCCCCGCTCTTTACGCTAAAGTTTGACTCTTTCCCTAAACTCTACTTTTTAAAACAGTAAAAATCTTTAGCGTAAAGAGCGGGGCGTTGAGGAGGAAAAGCCCATTTCATATATGGAGTATTTCTGTTCGTTTTAGGTTTTAATGTCTCTTACTTTCAGTTAAAACATTTTTTTTTTCTTATTTAATTTCAGAACGTTTTTGAATTAATGTATGTTTTGATTTTAGCTCTCCGCACATAAATAATAAAAACGAAATTTGTTTATTAATTTTTTTGGCTAAATGGCTTTCTCACTTTCAATTGGAAGATTTTGAGAAAAAAAAGGAGCGGGGGAGGAGGCCTAGTTGTCCTCCTATTTTTTGATTACTTAAAAAGGCAACTAGAACTTTTAATTTTTTACGAACGTTTTCATTAGCAAAAAATATACGTGACATACGAATTAACTTATGTAACGAAATTATATATTCGTATGTTTTTATTACGTATATAAGGGGGGGCTCACCCCCTCGTCAGTACCTCGTTGTTTACACAAAAACTTGAATTTTGCCCCAATTCTTTAAGAATGACCCCTGAATCTCAAAGGCCGTAGAATGTATACTTGAAATTACTAAAAATACTTTAGCGTAAAGAGCGAGGTATTGTGAGGAGGTAAGCCCCTAATATACGTAATAATTTCTGTTTGATTTAAGTTTTAATAATGCCCCTTACTTTCAGTTGAAAAAACTTTTCATATTTATTTTTTCATTGTTTTTCTAAATAATGTTATAAAGTCTTGTGCCCCCTTCATTGAAATTATCTTCCCCCATGACAAATTCCTCCATGGTAAGATCCTCTCACGTAGCCCCCCAACTTGTCCCACGAAACAAAAATATTCCCCTGAAAATATCTGTACACTTCCCAATAGCCATTAGTATATGTAAACAATGGTCAAAGTTTGTAACTTGCAGCCCCTCCCACGGGGACTGTGGTGGAGTAAGTCGTTCCCAAAGACATAGTTATTAGGTTTTTCGACTATGGGGAATAAAATTGATATCTCAGAATTTTGATCCAGTAACCTTGGGGAAACAATGAATGAGCGTGGGAGGGGGCCTAGATTCCCTCCAATTTTTTGATCACTTAAAAAGGGCACTTGAACTTTTAATTTCCATTAGAATGAGGCCTCTTGCAACATTCTAGGACAACTGAGTCGATACGACCACTCCTGGAAAAAAACAACAACAAAAAAAAACAAAAAAACAAATGAACACCCATCCGTGATCTGTCTTCTGGCGAAAAATTTGAAATTCTACATTTTTGTAGATAGGAGCTTGAAACTTCTACTATAGGGTTTTCTGATATGCTGAATCTGATGGTGTGATTTTCGTTAAGATTGTATAATTTTTTTGGGATGTTCCCACTATTTTCTAAAATAAGGCAAAGTTTCTCAGGCTCGTAACTTTTGATGGGTACGATTAAACTTGATGAAACTTATGTTTTTAAAATCAGCATTAAAATATGATTCTTTTGATGCAACTGTTGGTATCAAAATTCCGTTTTTTGGAGTTTCGGTTACTATTGAGCCGGGTCGCTCCTTGCGACCCGATTTGGATTGTGGCTGCTTATGAGTGAAATAAGATGGTTGAATTGTAAGTGTTTGGCCCAGTTCTGAGCTTTTTGAATAGGTCACTCAAACAAGGTCTTAAACTTGATTCGATCGTCAACACTGCTATTAATTTTTTAAAACAAGATGCAGTTTTACAAGCTAAGAAGATCCTTCACAGTGAGCTGGATATCCAAACCCGGATGGTTTCGTATGCTAAAAATGAAGAAAATATTACTGATATGTGCAAGATGCTAGTCACGGCGGTAAAGCAAAATATTCTGATCGTGAAGTTTGTAATTCTTAGTCCTTGAAGTACCTGCGATCGCCAAGTCTGTTCATGGCACAGTAGTTTCGAAAGTAAACTAAGTTGAAAAAATAAGATGTATCTACGTTGAATGGTAGTCGCTTCCCGAACAGTCTGCCTAACAAGTCCTAGCCACCTCAATCCACAGCTCCCTCACCAGTCTACTCTGTGATACTTAAGAACGTCCTGAAAGACTTCAAAGGCCCAAATGAACGAAAAACATTCATTGACAAGGTACGTTCAAATTCGAGCGATATAGCCGAGTTACGCCACTCCAACAACAAATGGAAACTTGTGATTCTGTCCAAAAAAAAAACACAAGCCAGATAGTCGAAAATGTTAAGCGCGCCGAACCATCGCTAAAAATTTTCGCCAAGGAGCCTGATTTTGTCACGGCGATTGAGCGAGTGCCAGAAGATTTGGACGAACTGTCCCTGAAACCACTAATCCCCAAGTGTACTAAAACTGTAAATTGTGGGAAGTCCAAACATTTAAAGTTTACTTTCCGTCTCGAACTGATCTTGATAAGTTTCTGAAAGCATGTATAAAAGTTGGATATGAACACCTTCCTGTTGAAGAGTTGGTGTTCCTACCACATTGTTACTTCCATTGCGATGCAATCGGTCACCTCGCCGTAAATTTTAAGAACAGTGCACGGTGTTCTAAATGTGGCTCCTTCGATCAAAAATTGACGCCTGACACTCCATGCCAAAAAAGTGCCTTTTGCGTTTGCAAGACCAATAGTCATACGTGTTATCGTATAAAATTCGGCAAAGTTGCCGAAAAACCGCATAACTTAAACCCACAGACTCGTCTCTACTTTTTTGGATTAAACAGGTCATTTACAAATAAACTTTTTGTGTTACAAAGCCACTGCTCCAGTTATAATAGGATTTTCCTCCAGGAACATTTTGATTACTAAACATGGTATCAACATACTTACGCTATATGTAATGATGTTGTACTCCATGCCTGGCAGAAAGCTGAATAACATAGGCCAGGAATAACCTGGTTGACTTGTTACTTTCGTTAAATTGGCTCTCCGTTCTATCTTGTTTAAACTAAATGATCATTACTTAGCCGTGAGAGTGGAGTCCTGCGTTCATATTAGTGTGTATCTACCCACTGATTAAACCAACGATCATTCAGAGCGATTATTTGCTTTATCGTGCGAAAAGTTAGGTCCTTGTGTAGAAGAAAATTGGTGTCTAGGTTTACCTTATCATATAGCCGGAGATATCAATTGTAGTTTGTCTAAACCAGATTCTCAGGCGTCTCCATGCACTACTATAGTTAAGGGTTTACTTAGTGATTTTCAGCGAGTATTAGATAAAATGTCCAATTTTATGTATATTCACACGTCTTTGCAAACTTCCAACTTGAATGTTGTCACTCTATCCTCAAATCTGACCGCCAATATAGTTAATGATATATTTGATTATCAGCTGCCTGACCACTTACTTATAACTTGCTCTATCGGTGTACCATCTTGAGTTCCTCAAAGTAGTCCACTAGCACGGGATTCCTCAGCGCCGCGGTCTCGTCGTCACCGGTCAAAGATTGACCAAACACAGTTCCTGGAATCGGTTGAGTCGATTCTAAGTAAAATTAATGTCCCATTTCACCTCCTCCAAAAGTCATTCCAGTTGCTTAAGAATGGAGTCCTGGTTTGTCTTGATATATATATATATATATATATATATATATATATATATATATATATATATATATATATATATATATATATATATATATTGTGCTGAAATAAGCCAAGCCCTGCATTTTACCGAAAAACAAGCTGTAAGTTCCATCTTGATACCCTTAGAATCAGTAGTTACAGTAACTGTAGTGGTAGTGTAAAAGTATGCATATAGTGCCTTCTGGCTACTTCAAATTCTCCCACAAATTACTCTTAAAGGTATGGATTAATAATATAAGCAGCTCTTCAGATATTGCTTTGCTACCTTTTTGAAAGTCCACATATTCATAGTTTGTTTTGATTTAGTTCAACATCCGCCTAAATACAACGTGTCTTCAAAGGAATTGTTCTGGGATAGTCTGCAAATCCAGAGCTTTTTACTTCGTGCACAAAAAAAATTTTGATTTTCCGTATGGAATGAGTGTGGGTGTCCTAACACTGGGCATGTGAATGACACATAGATCTTTACAAAGCAGAGGTTTTCCAAAATTCTTGATCACCATCGTAGAGTTCTTATTATAACTATTCTGCCCGAGCAAAACAAGATCGAAATATGGTATTTTAAATTTGCTGTTTTCTCAGCACCTCTTTCTTCGTCATAGTCCTCGGCTGACATTCCAGAAGCTGAAAGGCATTCGAGAGAGAGAGAGAGAGAGAGAGAGAGAGAGAGAGAGAGAGAGAGAGAGAGAGAGAGAAGAGAGAGAGAGAGAGAGAGAGAGAGAGAGAGAGAGAGAGAGAGACAGAAATAATTTATTATTCAAAATAACACGCATATAATCTTTCAACAATCATCGGGGAAACCCATTGGGTTGCATACGATTGTTGTCTCCATCCTTATGATCTAGTGATATATGTTCACAGTTCACCTATAAATAAAAAAAAGTTGTGAAAATATAACAACTTTTAACTATTAGGACACACTATTAAACAATGTCGTCGATTAGACCATAAATGATTTAGAAACGAATCACTTGCCAGACAAACTTAAATCCACTGAAATTATTAACAACATCCCAGAAGGTAACGTTTCGACCCATTCTTGAAATGGCTAACAATGTCTGTCCTCTTTATACTGTCGAGGAGTGAACTCCACAGCTGTGAGCCTGTAAAACATAAAGATAAAGATCCACGTTGAGTACTTCGAGCCCCGAGACACTATCCCTGAAGAATGCCTAGTTTCATAACAATTAGACTTAAAGATTTCCTAAAAGCACTCCGGTGAATAATGATTCATACACTGATAAACAAAAATAGCTAATTAATAGTCTCTTAACGTATAAACATTTAGAACTTTCATTTTGGTGAAGCATCTCAAAGCACTATTTTCAAATCCCATGTAATCTCCTAAGTCACGAACAATTATATTTTGCAAAATTTGTACTCTTTTTAAACCTGTCACAAAGAACTAGTCCACAGCAAATAACCATAAGATATATACGGACTGATTAGAAAATGATAGAAGATCATTAAAATTATTGGTGGGAGTTCATTCCTTAGCCTTCTTGTAACATCCAATCCTCTCGCCACTTTTGCTGCTACTGCATCACAATGGAATTTCCAGCTAGAATAACAATCAAGATAAAACCCTAAATGTTTTACACTAAAAGCTTGTTTTAAGAATACACCATTCAGACGTACCAAATCTAGAAAAAGTCATAAAACTCGTCTTAAGAACACCAATAGATACAGCCACCTCTCGTAAAACTTACCAGTTCATTTAGGGCCTAATTTTCCTTATCAATCGAAAGATTTACACAAGATAATGCTACTGTAAACACGGTGTTATCAGCAAGGGATGTGATTAATATCCCAGGAATATAAAATCGCATGGTATCAGCATAAATTAGGTTAAGTAGGGGACCAAGCACTGAACCTTGTGAAGCTTCGTAATGGACTCTATAACGTCTTGATTTGCAGCCATCTACATTCGCTCTAAGTGTCTTCCCTCCAAGATAAGATTCAAACCAATTCAATGATACACCCTGAACACCTAAAAAAGGTAGCCTACTCAATGAGATCCTAAAAACAACAGTATCGAAAGCTTTGCTAAGATCTATGGAAATTGAAAGCACTAGCTCCCTACATTCAAGCGCAGAGTTAACAAAATCTATGAGTGGATAGTGCACTGCATGTATCGTATAATGGCATTTCCTGAATCCAAACTGTGTTTGTACGAGAAATCCATGTAGACTCAGATGGTTATACCATCTTCTATTCATGAAATTTTTATGTAGCTTTGAAAACAAAGACAACATTGAAATCAATCTGTAGTCCGAAGGATCTGTCTTGAGACCTCCTTTATCAAAGGGATAACCGTGGCCTCTTTTAATCGTGAAGGAAATTCATCTTATTTCAGTGATAAGCTAATAAAATATACGAGGCAGGGCAGAAAATATTCCATTATTAATTTAAATGTTTTAGATCCATTTTTTGCTTCATTTCCTCTAGATTAGTTTCAGCAATGTTCATGGTTACCCAAAAAATCTCTTTCATATTTAAATGGTTCAGCAGTTTTACTGCTATAATTATATGAATTTTCGCTTACTGATTTACCTACTTTTGAAAAATACTAACCCAAAACATCAGAAATTTCCTTCGTTTCAACAACTATTCTATCATCAAGTTTGAGGCTAGCTGGATTTTCATTTATCTTGCCACCATTTAATAATTCATTAATTGTCTTCCATGTACCTTTCCCATTCTATTTTCAAATTTCATCCCAAAATGTTTTTGAGCACAAGATACGCGAAATCGATTAGTTTCATTACAAAATTTTTAAGGTCATTGAACACCTCCTGTGACTCAGAATTCAAAAAAAGTACGTACAAATCATTTCTTTTCTGGATTAGTCGAAGAAGCTCCTGGCTTGCCCATAGTTTTCTAGGAGTAGATTTCTTCAGCTTGACATTTCTCACTGGACATGTTGAATCAAATTTTGGTTGAACAATACCTATAAGCTTATCAAATGCAGCGGATGGACATTCATATTCGCCATACTCCTCTTGTCATGAAAGAACACTCAGTTCTTGCCAAAATTCATCAAGATTCTCTTTTTTCAGTAGTCTTTTCTTTATCCTCTGTATTTTTGGCTTTCGTGTACGTAGGAACGAAGTCACTGCCACCATAGGAAAATGATAAAAAAAACTCACCAATTATTACATCAGCAAAAGAAGTAGCAAGTAGGCGAGGTTGAACAAATATGTTATCGATTAATGTTGCTGAGTGTTGAGTAACACGCGTTGAGATTCTTACTAGAGGATATGAGAGCTAATAGAGCTAAATCAATAAGATGGTTTAGCCCAATATTCCCTTCGAAAATCCCTCAAAGTTCAACCTTGATACAGTAAGCCAGATAGCCTACTAGCAGCAGGAGTAGTATTAGAAGTATGCACTGCTACCAACACAATTTACTAGTTTAATTTCCCTTCAACATGCCCTGAAAGTTTCAAATTAATTCTCAAAACAGTTTCTAAGACATGGTTGATATATATTTTTGACAGTCTGCAGACATACCGTGTGTTTTGATGAATTTCACCTATAATATTTCCTGGAAATTTCATCTTAATTCCAATAGTTTTAGTAATAGTAAACCATTTGCAAGTAGTAGCACCTTTTAGAAAGATACTGCTAAATTATCCTGAACATGAACTGAAAGCTTCAACTAAATGATCCACGCTATTCCTGGGATAAAGCTATTATCCTTTCTTGATAGCCAGCATTCATATAGTGTGTTTCACTTTAGTTAAACATTCCATGACAGTTTCACTGTAATACCAAGCTACAGTGCAAGAAGGTGTTGGACTAGCTATAGAACCAGTTATTGGAGCAGTAGTAACAGAAGTAGTATGCACATAATGGGTATCATTTAGCTAAAAATTCGCCTTATCATGCCATAAAAGTTTCAACTTAATACCCTAAGCTGTTCCTAAGCAATTGTTGATGTTCCAAGTATATAAGATTCGTCAGGTTTATTTTTACTTATCAAAAGTTAGGAGCATGAAACAATTTGTCTGATTTTATATATAGAGGAGACACTTTAAAATTCAAAAAATATTCATGAAAATCTTGTCATCATATTCAGCGTACCAGAGAGCCATGTTGTAGAAGTTTCAAGCTTCCGGGTAAAAAAATGTGGAATTTCAATATTTTTGCCAGAAGACAGATGACAATTACGTGTTTATTTGTCTGTTTTTTTTTTCAGAGGTGATCGTCTTACAAGAGGGAGAGTGTGCATTTGAACAGAAATTAAAGGTTCTAGTATCTTTTTAAGTGACCAAATAGATTGGAGTTCAGCTGGGGCCCCTTTAACACCCATTTTTTACTAAAGTTTAATATGGCCATCTCGCCAAAATTTTGAGATAGCCATTTTGTTCAGTATAGATAAAAGAAAAAATAACTATGTTTCTAGGTGTAAAATAACCCGAGGAACACTTTAAGTTCTGAAATTTGCCTATTGTTTGAATATAGTATTTGTTATTGGGAAGTTTAAAGACAATTTTCAGAGGGGGGAGTTATGCTAGGATTGGATTTCGATGGGAAGAATCTTTCTTAGGGAGAAAATTTCCTGGGGAATGAATATTTTAGCGGAAATGTTGCACCGATGGTATTTGATAGAATTACTGTACGAAATTCTCTTTAATTTTCCTACTTTATCGCTGCCAATTTTTCATGTGGAGATATTACAAGGAAATTTCCACGGAAGGGGCATTCCTGGAATGACTGAGAATCCTATTAAAGATTAAAATCCTATTCAGATGAAAAAATGTAAGGGAAAATTTTTCAGGCTGAATCGTCCGCAAGAAATTTTATGGGGAGAATGGATTTTCAGTGACGATGGAACTGACCTGAGGGAAATTGACGGGGGGAGCACACTTTATGTTCGATGAAATTCTGCGGAGGAGCTTTAGTGAGGATATTGTGGTATATCTTATAAATGGTGAGCCAGATTTTTTGGATTTGAAAAACTATCAGAAATTGGATAAATAGATTTTGTGTCAAAATATGCCGTGTCAAAATTGAGCCTGTTCTAGTTGAAAATTGTTCAGAAATAAAAAAAAGTTTTGTTTAACTGAAAGTTAGTACGGACAGTAAAAATTAAAACGAACAGGCTTTTTCCGCATATAAAAGGGGGTGTCCCATCCTTAACGCCTCATTCTTTCCACTAAATTTCTACCCTTTTTCACAGCTCCACTTTTTCAAACAATAAGAAACTTTATCGTTAAAAGTGAGGGGATGGGCAGGGGACAGCCCATTTCATCTAAGGAATTATTTTTAAGTTTCAATTTAGTTCCTTACTTTTGGTTAAAAAAAAATCGTTCTTTATTTATTAATTTTAAAAGGTATAGGCTAGCTTTGGCACAAGGAAACAATTTATTTTCTTACTATTGTAAAATGTATTTAAAATTTCACCTTATATAGAGTCACTGAAGCCTGTTAATAAATGCGAAGTAACCGTAATAATGAATCGGGAATCACTTTTATTATTTTCATAGGCACCTGTCTTCGTGAGGAAAATGGAGAAATGGTAGTCCTCTGGCAATAAACAAGAGGCTTAAAACAGCCTTGGTGAACTTGCCTTTGGTGAACTTTAAGGTACAATGAAATCTAAAGAGTAGTAAATATATGGAATAGTAAATCATGCGCAGTTGAATTTATGGTTTACTCAGATCAGAAAGATTGATAACTAGCTAACTAGAAGTTCACTGCCCTCCAAAATGCAAGCATAGGTTCTGATTAGTATTGCAGGCTGGGTGCATTAGTATGTGTGTTAGCCATAGCAGAGCCATTTTCATAGTTGAAGAGATTCTAGACAGGGTTGACTCCTTTGTGTTTAGTACCTTAGGCAGGTTGCACTCGTTTTTGTGTAGGCCCTACTGCCGACTGGGCAATTTGTTGGGGTAAGGCATGTACTGTGCCGAAAACCATATTGGCAAGTATGTATTCCTCCGAGGAGTCATGATGTGAGGTGGGCATCTGTGAATACAGGAAAGTTAATAATTCATTTCAAGATATAGACTCTCCGGAAACAGTTTCAACCAGAAGAGTACATGCATATAATTTTACAGCGTTATCTACTCATCTACCTCTTATTCTAGTATTAGACATTAAATAAAGTTTATTAAGAAACCTTTCCTTTTGTCTATTTTATATAATGACAGTTATAATAAGAAGGCTAGATCGACTAACTTCCTTAAAAGTGCTATTAGATCAAGATGCAATAGTTTGGATATGGTTTATGATTCATTATAATTTATTCTACTGAACACATTTATAAAGTTAAATGGTAATTTGTGTAAGCAAATTGTTGGAATTTCTATAGAAGGTAATGTCAGTTCATTTATAATGGACTTATTTTTAAGCCAACTAGATTATGAGCTTATGATCCATAAAAACAACCTGAATAATACTTCTCCGAGTAAAAATAATCTGAGTATACCCACCAGAGCTAATTACAGAATCTAGCAATGGGAAAGGCAATTCTGAGCCCTTTTAGGGTTTAGATATTAATGTTTCACATTATCATAAATTAGTTTTTAAAATATATAATAAAACGGTTTATTTCAATTTGGAGCAGCTGATTTCCTATTCCATGAAAGCAGCCTTCATGCAAATATCTCATATTCAGCTTTTATTCCTATCCATTTAGATATCTGAGAATTTGCAGTAACGAAATTCGCTTTAAAATAGATTTTAAATACATAGCCATAGTTATAGCCATTGTTATAATTTAAAAAATCTAGTTTTCAGTATAATAAACTTTTCAATAAATATAATAAAAGTTATCAAGAAACCTTGAATGATATTTTGATGTAAGTTTTGGTTTATCTTTCTTTCCATGATTTGATAAATTAGGGCAAGTTTCAACTCAAGCATGTGATGTGTTAATGGTGGGTAGTGTAGAATATTTTCTTGGAAGGTTTCGCTCTAAAGGAAATTTCTAGTTTCTGAGAGACATTTTTAAGCAAATAGGAGTTATATTATTGTGGATGGTATATTTTCAGAATAGTGTCAATTTTTATTAATTAGTCGTTGGTGAGAGATGGTGAAGAGTTGAAAGAGGGGTTGGGTGCATCCCTCTTGGGAATTTTAGTTCCCCACCCTGCCGCTAGGGGACTTCGTGTTACTAAGTATGTATTTTAGGATGACTAAATCCACCGTGGAAAAGCGCTACTAGTTATGAACTTTGCTCATTGTTTACATATAATAATCGTTATAAGGAAGTATTCAGATATTTTCAGGAGTAAATTTTTCTGGTAGGAGGGGGGGGGGTTCAGGAGAGAGGATTACTTAAATCTTTTTATGGAGGAAGTTTTCATGAGGGAAGGGGCATTTCTTTGAAGGGGGCACTGGATTTCCCAGCATTATTTTAAAAATGATCAGAAATTAAATAAAAGACAAGTTTTTTTTACTGAAAGTAAGGAGCAACATTGAAAATTAAAATGAACAAAAACTATTGTACATATGAGGGGGCTCTCCTCCTAGTCAATACCTCACTTTTTAAGCTAAAGTTTTTCACTTTTTTCAAAAGAGTTTTTGAAAATTTTTCAAAACTCTTCTAATTAAACGGCTTTTATGTTTCAGAGGTCATTAATAAAGAATTTGAGCAAAATTTAAAATTTAGCGTAAAGAGTGAGGTTTTTACTAGAGAGCGTGGCCCCTCAAATACGTAATAGTTTCCACTGGTTTTAAGTTTTAAATTTGCTCTTAACTTTTAGTTGGAATTTTGTTTTATTTAATTTTAAAAAGTGCATGTTGTCCTACAAAACAAACGGCTAACATAAACATTTAGTCAAAAAGACTGTCTCACAACAAGCGTTTTTATCAAGTATTTTCTTATGTGAAACATCAAATCTAGTCAAAAGAGGTTCAAGATTCTCTTGCGGGAAAATTCAGAGATAGTTAATTGATTCGATGAATTATACTTATATTGAGCCCTGAGTGTTAGAGGCAGTAAAGCTGTACGGTGGCAAATTTGTTTCTAAAGTTACAGGAAGTCTAACAAAATAAACTTCTAACATAGACATTTGTTTAAGTTAAAACAGACTGTCCCACAGCGAAGCGAGTTTTCACCCATTTTGTGATATAAAACAATACTTCTAATCAAAACAAGTTCAAAATTCTATTGTGTGAAAATTCTGAAATACTCAATTGATTTAGAATTATCGGAAAAACTAGACATAGATTGAACCACAAGTTTCAGAGGCGGTAATCCCGCACAGAGGCGCATTTGCTTTTACATGGTACAGGTGGTCCTACAGAATAAACGAGTAAAATAGACATTTATTTTAACGTTTCATGTAACTTGATGATTCAGTTGTGGCTTGGAAAAATTGCGTACAGGTTTAAAACAGTTTTAGTTTATAACAAATAAATAATACATAGCTTTGTCCTTCAGCATCCCCTAGACCATCATGACTGCTTGAAAATCGTTCGAGCACTTTTTACGCGTCGGCAAAATTAAATCTGGATAAAATAGTTAAAATAAAAAGTCCATTCAGTTGCTTCTAAAATAGATTCAAATCTTTCTAGAAATGAGCTGGAGCTAAAATTTGCCATCCTTCGGTGGAATTGATTGCTAGGGCCCTCTGCTGGAATTAGTTGCTAGGGGTCCCCCACGATGAAATTTGATGCTATGAGGATTAGTCGGGTAGAATGATGGGGGTCCGGTGGGATTAAATGCTATGGTCCCTGCTGGAATTGCTTGCTATGATTCCCAACTTTTTTAATTCATTGTTCTTTCCGCTTATATTTCATCCTTTATAAGTATTTTACGGTTTGTTCTTTCGTTTTTTGTTTATAACTACTTTTCTTTGTGTTTAATAATGCTTGTAAATGCATTTTTATTAAAAGAAATTGTGTATATTATTCCTTAGATTTATTGTTCCACAATAAATCTTCAATATATGCCACTAATGCAATTTAAGCATCTTGTACCCTATGTACTTAGGTATGCTCGTTCAAGATTGTCTCTAATATAAGTGCTTATTTCTGTGTAGTGAAGAGGAAAAGAAATACTTTTGATTATATATGAAGGTATATCATACTCTAACCATTATGTTACTCTCACTTTTATCTCTGATAACACCTTATGAACAAGCCCCAATATTATACAATTATACTCTCTAAAGCATTACTTAACCTACAGATGCATATCAAATGTAAATAATTTCTAGTAATCAATTTTTTCCTCGGCGTGTCAATTAATGCGGCCAAATTGGAACTCGCAATTCATTTAATTGTTTTAGAAGCTGGGCAAGGATTTCTCCGTGCGAGCAATAGGTTATCGTGTTGAAAGTATCCCCAAATCATAATAATGGAGAAGCATTCATAGTCCACCCTTCTAGCACTCCATTTCATGGCAACAATATGTCTTTTGAATCCTAAGCTGGAAAAAAATCTTTGGATTATAAGAGTTCCCTGACAAAAACGATTTGAAAAAAAAAACACCTTGAAACTAATTAAATCCCGAAGAAAAAGCAAAACCTGAAGAAATTTTTTTCTTAAAGTATTAGGTAACAACCAACGTTTTATTCCAATCAGTTACGACTGGGATTGCCCTCTTCACTGGTAGACTCTAACAAGTCCTATTACGTAACAGCTAAAAGTAAACAAAGCCCATTACGTAATAAGCACCAGATTGGTCAGTTATTTGGATACTAGGGGCTCGGTGAGGTTGGTTGCTAGAGCTCCAGTGGAATGATTGGGTCATTCCAGATGTTATCCCGTTGGAATAGAATGCTCGGCCCTTTTCGTTTGAAAAGACTACTAGATTTCCCGGTGAAATTAGAAACTAAGGCTTCCGTTGGAAATGAATGTTAGGATAAACAATGAAAATGGAGGCTAAGGCCCCCTGGTCGTTAGGTTTATGGGTCTGATGAAAGTTGTTGCTAGGGACCCTGTTGGAATTCCTCTCTAGGGTCTTGGGTGATTTTGCTGATATGAACCTAGTAGAATTTCTCGCTAGGGTCCTTTGTCTTGAAGGTTCCTCACTAGTGGGACCTTAAGGCTTTTCCCTAGCCCTTGCAGATCTTTAAGAAAGAACACTTGCTATTGCGTAACAAACAATCCCTATGAGGTAAAATCTAAAGAAATACTTATTTTTCTTACCCTGAAGGTTTTCTCTACAACCTTAGGTTTTTTACAGACTTTAAGAAACTGTGACTTAACAATCAAGGAAGACAGGATTTTGTGGGGGTCCCAAAGGTTTTCTTAAGGAGTCATAGAAAAACTATTAAGTAGTTAATACATGCATCGGTTATATAGCCCTCTCAATTACGTATTTAACACCAACATCTCTTAGAAAATTAGTAACGTCAGTGTCTCAAGAATTTTTGAAGGAAAACATGTCTGGACCGGGTTTCGAAGTGGTTACTGTGTTGTCGGACATTAAAAGCCTACACTACCTAAAGAGAAAGAATCTTTTTAAGTAGATACATGTAACACATTCACCATTTTCTTTTATTCAAAAAATCCATTAGTCCTATTATTGACTCAAAACTCAAGCCTTCTGAAAAATATGTGACGGTCGGATGAGAGTTTATTTAAATTTGTATATTTTAGGTCTTATCAAAGTCTTTTTTTTATTATCTATACTGGATTTTAGATTGCTCAAACAATTTAATAGATAACAGAGCATACAAAGATCATCTGACATATATTTTTTGAGCTGTGGCATAGGTTCGTTGTTGTGGTTTAGTTTATAGCATTTAGTCTTTTTTTGTCAAGTAAGTCTTATAGCCTTATCCATCTAATTCCCTTATACCCTCAACATACCCTGAAAGTTTCAGTTTAGTAGGTCAAATTTTGTTTGTCAAAAGGGCGCACCAGCAATATCTTAGGAGTGTCTAAGGGCATTACATTGAAATTTTTGGGGAGTGTTCATGAGGGCGTGAAAGTCATATAACAGCAATATGTTTTATATATATATATATATATATATATATATATATATATATATATATATATATATATATATATATATATATATATATATATATTTATATTTGTCTTTGTAATTTAGCGTGTTTGTTTTCTTAGCAACTGTTAAGGGTATATAATTTTAAAAATGGATGTTTCACACGATTAATAAGGAATGTGTGCATCCCGGTTATTTAGAATCTGCAAAATGCAGGAAAACCGAATGACATTTTTTAGAAAGGATCGTTGCTGCGAATTTCCGATTAATCAAAACACACTAATTAGAAATAAAAACTAGAACTATATATTTTAATTCCCAAGATAAGTACATGAAAATGTAATAATCTTTTGCACTGGAAAACAAAAAAAAATATTAATTTTACAAAACTTTCTGGGAAAGAAGTTTTTCAAAGAAACGTAAAGACCAATATAAAATCTAGGACCAGCAAAACTAGATATCAAAATTACCACAAATTAGAATTCTAGAATAATTGATACCCCAAACGAACATTTATCATAGGTAGTGCAATAACACAGCCTTAGTAAAGAGCGATGTTTTTCGGACTAATGCGCTTCTTAAGGAAAGAATTGTCATAGAAATTTTTAAGCGAGTCATTCCCTTGGAAATTGAAAGTTTTACTCTCTTTTTTAAGAAAAACAAGCGATTGGAGGGCAGCGAATCGCCCTTCAAGTCCCAAAAATTTAATTTTTAAGAGAATCCTTCTATTGTAAATTGAAAGTTCTAGTGTCCTTTTTAAGAAGAAAAAGTGATTGGAGGGCAACCAGCCCCCATATTCCCCCAAAAATTAGAATTTATGATAATTTTTCTATTGGAAATTGAAACGTCTTGTGTTCTTTTTAAGAATAAGAAGTGACTGGAGGACAACGAATTCCCTCTCCAGCCCAAACAGTTTCTTAAACCAATCAAATCAAAACTTTGAGATTGCCATTTTGTTCAAATTAATTGAAAGGTCCAATAGTTATGTTTTTGGGCATGGCAATCTCCCAAATACCCCAGGGCAAGAGGTTTCAGTCAAATTAGTTGCCAATTAGTAAAATATTAGGTTCTTATGGAAATAATGGTCTTATATACTCCTAAGGGGGCCCATTTAATTTAAAATCAGGAGTTCTAGTTTTCTTGTAAAGAGTCAAAAAAGATCGGACGGAAACTCGCCGTGCTCTCTTGAGATTTCCTCCAGATTGCATGGAACAGAAATTTTAGAATTGTCATTATAATAAAAAAAAATCCAAAGGATTAAATATCCAAAAATGATATCAAAAATATCCAAAAATATCCTTAAAAAATCCAAAATCCAAAGGATAAAAAACATAACAAGACTTTCAGAGTTGACACAACCCCCAGAGCCTGGAAGCAAGGGTCATAAGTTATTCGCTTGGGGCATGTAAGCCTCTAATTGAACGGGTGGGCGTATTAACTTGAGCAGAGGCTCTTTTGATTGTAAATCTAAGGTTATAGTCTGTTTTATGAGTTAAAACTAATAGACGATTGCTGTTGCCCTTTTAAGAGCCAAAAGTGAACGGCAGGTCATCAGCCCCCTTACCCTTCATTAGCTCTTTAAAAATTTCGATTGAATATATATCCAATCCAAATTTCAAGAGAGCTATTTTGTTCAGCAATGTTGAAAGGTCCAGTAATTATATTTTTTGGGAAACCTATCCCTCCCCCTACCACCCTCAGGGCAAGGGCTTTTAGCGAGTTTTTTTCTGTTTTTTAAATATAGTATATTCAGATACTATAGATCTATGTGGGCACAGGATATTATTTACTTACTAATTTATTTTCTTCGACCAAGTTATTTTGTAAAGCCCGAGTTGTCACGAAAGATTCAAAAAGAGAATATTCGATTAGAAACTTAAGGTTCTACTGCAGTTTTTGAGAGCCAAAGTCATTGAAGGGCAGCCAGTTGCCTCCCACGCCCGTTCTTTCCCCTGACATACCCAGTCAAAATATTGAGATAACTGTTTTGTTCAACATAAAAGGTCGTAAAAGGTCTAAAGAGTCCTAAAGCTAAAAGGTCCACTAATCATATATTTTGGGCTAACATTTCCCCCACTGTCCTCGGAAAAAAGGGCTGTTGGTCATTCTAGTTACCATCATTAGTATGTAAAGCTCTTATAGAAGGGGTGGTCGCATAAACTTCGAAGGGGGATTGTTCGATTGTTAATCTCAAGTCCTAGTGTATTTTATTCAGCACTGTTGACAGATCCAGTAATTATATCTTTTGGGATACCTAGCCCTCCCTGTACCACCCTCAGAGCAAGGGCTGTAAGTCAGGTAGTTGGCCCGTTTTCTAAATATGGTATGTTCAGATGCAACACAGTAGCACTGCCTAAGTAAAGATTGATGTGGTTGCAGCGTATTATTTATGTACTAATTTATTTTCTTTTACCAAGGTATTTTTTAAAAGCCTGAATTGTCGCAAATGATTCAAAAAGAGCATATTCGATTGGATATAGAATGTTTTACTGCAGTTTTTGAGAGTTAAAAGTCATTCGAGGGCAGCTAGCCGCCTCCCAACGCCCATTCTTTTCCCAGTCATATCTAGTCAAAATTTTGAGATAACTGTTTTGTTCAACAAAAACGGTCGTATAAGGTCTAAAAGGTCCTAAAGCTTAAAATTTCAGTAATCACGTCATTTTGGATGACAATTCCCCCACTGTTCTCAGGGAAAGGGCTCTGGGTTATTTTATTTTCCCATTATTAGCATGTAAGGCTCTTATAGAAGGGGTGATCGTATAAACTTTGAAGGGAGATCGTTCGATTGTTAATGGCAAGTCCTTCTGTCCTTTTTAAGAGCAAAAAAGATTGAATAGCAACTAGCTCCCTTTTCGTAGATTGGATATCCAAAGATTGGATAGCAACTGTATCCTTTTTTTCCTGGGTGCATCCAATTGAAATTTTGAGATAGCCATATTGCTTAATTAGTCCAAAAATTAAACAACAATACTATGGCATTGACACAACGTTTCAGAGCCCGGGGGAAAGGATTAAAAATCATACCCCAGGGTTATATACGGTTTTAGTGGAATGAATGACCATATCAAACAGTTCGTGTTAACGAACTGTAGTAAGGAGCGACCCGGCTCAATAGTAACCAAAACTCTAAAAAATGGAATTTTGATACCAATAGCTATATCAAAAGAATCGCATTTTAATGCTGGTTTTAAATATATAAGTTTCATCAAGTTTAGTCTTACCCATCAAAAGTTACGAGCCTGAGAAAATTTGCGCTATTTTAGAAAATAAGGGGAAACACCCCCTAAAAGTCATAGAATCTTAACGAAAATCACATCATCAGATTCAGCGTATCAGAGAACCCTATTGTAGAAGTTTCGAGCTCCTATCAACAAAAATGTGGAATTTTGCATTTTGTGCCAGAAGGCAGATCACGGATGCGTGTTTATTTGTTTTTTTGTTTTGTTTTTTTTTTCCCAGGGGTGATCGTATCGACCCAGTTGTCCTAGAATGTTGCAAGAGGGCTCATTCTAACGGAAATGAAAAGTTCTAGTGCCCTTTTTAAGTGACCAAAAAAATTGGAGGGCACCTAGGCCCCCTCCCACGCTAATTATTTTCCCAAAGTCAACGGATCAAAATTCTGAGATAGCCATTTTATTCAGCGTAGTCGAAAAACCTTATAACTATGTCTTTGGGGACGACTTACTCCCCCACAGTCCCCGTGGGAGGGGAAACAAGTTAAAAACTTTGACCTGTGCTTACATATAGTAATGGTTATTGGGAAGTATACAGGCGTTTTCAGGAGGATTTTTTGGGTTGGGGGGAGGGGTTGAGAAGAGGGGGATATGCTGGGGGAACTTTCCATCGAGAATTTGTCATGGGAGAAGAAAACTTCCATGAAGGGAGAGCAGGATTTACTAGCATTATTTAAAAAAAAAAATTAAAAAATAAATGTGAAAAAGCTTTTTCACCTGGAAGTAAGGAACAGCAATAAAACTTAAAACAAACAGAAATTATTACCCATATAAGGGGCTCACCTCCTTATGATACCTAGCTCTTTACGCTAAAGTATTTTTAGTAATTTCAACTATTTATTCTACGGCTTTTGTGATTCAGGGGTCATTCTTAATGAATTGGGATAAAATTTAAGCTTTAGTGTAAAGAGCGAGGTACTGACGATGGGGCGAATCCCCTCATATATGTAATAAAAACATGAGAATACAAAAGTTCTTTACGTAAGCTAATTTATAAGTTACGTAATTCTTTTACCAATAAAAAGATTCGTAAAAAATTAAAAGTTCTAGTTGCCTTTTTAATTAACCAAAAAATCGGAGGGCAACTAGGCTTCGGCCCTGCTCTTTTTTTCTCAAAATCATTCGATCAAAATTATGAGAAAGCCATTTAGCCCCCCCCCCCCAAAAAAAATATGCAGAATTTCGTTTTGATTATTCCTCTGCGAAGAGCCAAAATCAAAACATGTATTGATTCAAAAACGTTCAGAAATTAAATAAAAAAAACGAGTTTTTTTAGCTGAAAGTAAGGAGCGACATTAAAACTTAAAACGCACAGAAATTACTTCGTATATGAAAGAGGCTGCTTCCTCATCAACGCCCCGCTCTTTACGCTAAAGTTTTTTACTGTTTTAAAAGGAAGAATTGAGAGAAAGAGTCAAACTTTAGCGTAAAGAGCGGGGCGTTGATGAGGAAGCAGCCTCTTTCACATACGAAGTAATTTCTGTGCGTTTTAAGTTTTAATGTCGCTCCTTACTTTCAGCTAAAAAAACTCGTTTTTTTTATTTAATAAGCCTTAGAGGAGGCTCATTTGATTCAAAATTGAAACTTTTAGCTCTTTTTTAAACGAAAAAATTATGTGATTGAAACTATTACCCCCTTCATTACCATACTTTCTCCAATCGTAGCCCATAATCCGCGGTAAGAAATTGTAATTTATGGTCCGGATGGATATAAGGTTCTTATGGATCCCTTAGCCTCCTTTTTAAAAGCCTTTATAGGCAAATATTTTTTTCAAAATAGACCAAATATTATACAAAAACTCTGGGGTTGTGGACCCCCCCCCCCAAAAAAAAATTAAACAACAACAACCTATTTAAGACATTTTATTCCCACTATCCTAGGAGTCAACCCCTGGCTCTATCTTCAAGCCCTCCACAAAAAAAGCTCACTAATGATATTTTCCTTAAAAAATCATGGGAGCTGACCCCCCATCCTTCCCCACGGCCTAAAGCCCCCGTCCTCTTCCAAAAAACAACAACTCATTAGCGATAAACTATTTTAGAATAATAGGAGCAGACCCCTGGCCTTCCTTCCATAAGCAGACCTCCTTCCCCTCAAGAAAACTTAATAACGAGATTTTATTCCAACGAGCATTGGAGCTGACACCCGGATCAATGGACACCCATGATTGATTAGAGAAAAGCAAAAGACGAACTTATTACTGATATTTTATTCAAACAACCCAAGGAGCTGACCTCTAGCCCTTGCTTCATTGCCCGACCCCCCTTCCACCCAGCAAAATTATTGAAGGTATTTTACTCCTGTGTTTTGGAATTATAATCAAAAGAAATTAAAATCAAATCGGTGAAGTGTTATGAAAAAATTAAGTGCCATGGCTAATCCAATTAAAAGGCATTGCGAACTTATTAACGATATTTTATTCCAAAAATCAAGGGAGCTAACCCCTGGCTTCCCCTTAATGATCTCTCCCCCGCCCCCCTAAAAAAACATGAGCAAACAAACAATGGATTAACGATATTTTATTCTAAAATCATGGGAGCTAACCCCAGGCCCTCCCATAATAGCCTAGCCCCAACCTTGCCTCTAGAAGAATATTAACGTTTTTTTATTCCAAAATTATGAGTGCTGACCCATTGTCCTCCTATCATGGCTAGGTTTGCCCCTTGAAAATCCTGTTAGTAAAATTTTATTCCAAAATAACAATATGTTTTTCCCCAGAGACACGTCATATGAAGAGGTGGTCGTATAAGCTTTGGAGGAGGCCCTTTCAATTATAAATTGAAAGTTATATTCCCTTTCTTAAGAGTCAAAAGATGAGAGGATAAAAAAAAACCCTCATCCTCACGCCCTTTTTCCAAAAATGTATTCAATATACATTTTGAATTAGTCATTTATTACAAATAGGTGTTATACTCCGATGGTATATAAGTTTTTTATGGAAGGATTTGTCGTATAAACTTGAGAGGGGTCTCATTTGATTAAAATTTGAAGTTTCTATTACCTTTCTTAAGAGTGAAAGGTGATCAGAGGACAAATAGCCCCCTTTTCGCTCTTTTGTCCCAAAATGCGTCCGATTAAAAGTTTGAATTAGCCATTTATTTCAAAATGGTCGAAAAATTAGGTAACAAAAATTCCAGGGTCGACATAACCCATTTAGAACCCATGTATACTTGCTAAAGTTTATTTTCCGGGGACATTTAAGGATTTAGAGAAAGGGTGGTTTACAAACCTTGGAGGGGCTCATTTGATTATAAATTGAAAGTTTTAGTTACCTTTTTAAGAGTTAAAAGTAACCAAAGAACAACTAAACCCCCTCTTGCATCCTCTTTTCCCTAAATGCATCCGACTAAAATTTCGAGATAGCAACTTTGTTTGAAATAGTTCAAAGATCAGACGACAAAACTCTGGGGTCGACAAAATTTACCAGAAAACTGGGATTACATGTTGAAAGGAATGCCCTAGGAGCATATAAAGATTATATGGAAGGAGGGGTTGTAAAAATTTCGAAGGAGGCTCATTTGATTGAAAATTAAAAGTTTTAATTCTCTCTCTAAGACTCAAAAGTGATCGAAGGGCAGCCAGACTCTTGCCTTTTCTTTACCCCCAAAATATATTTGTTTGGAATTTTGAGATAGTCGTTTTATTCTATTAGTCTATTTGTGTCATAACAATGCCTCTGGGTTTTAAAAACACCCCCAGAGACCAGGGTCAAGGGTTGTAAATTGTAACCCTGGGTATATAAGAATTTTAAAGAAGGGATGGCAGCATGAACTTCTAATGAAAAATTGAAAATTCTAGATTCTTTCTTAAGCCCATCCTCTCATGAAAATGCTGTAAGTTATGTAAACCGTCAATTCTTAGCATTTGAAATTCTTATGGAATGGGTGACCATATAAACTTTCGAAGAGGCTCATTCGATTTGAAATTGAAAAATTTTGGCCCTTTTTGAGAAACAAAAACGGTCGAAGGTTGATTTTGACAAAAACGGTCAAAATTTCGATCTATTTCAAAATCAAAATTTTCAAATAACCATTTTGTTCAAAATAGTCTGAAGTTTAAATAAATGCAACATAGGGGTTAAAAAAAAAACAGATCCCTCCAGACAAGGGATACATTTTATACAAGTTACCCACTATTAACATATGAGGGTTTTTTGGTCGTATTAGCTTTGAAGAGGGCTCATTCGATTTGAAACGGAAACATCTAGTTTTATTTTTGAGTTAAGATCAACAGAAATAAAAACCCTTTTCTTTAATAGTAATTCTTTAATAGGTGTCAATCGTTCTTTAATAGTAAAATATTGTTGAGTATAATTTTCACAATCAAAAACAAAGCTTAAATTTATGTGTTTATTTATATTGATAAATGTTCTATGTTTGTTTACTCTAATTGATTATCTAATTTGTGTTCGTTTTGTGCTCTTTAAAAGTAATTTCTGGTAGTTTTGAGTTTGAATTATTATAAATTTCTTATTTCATCTGATCTGAATATTAATTAAATAAAAATACAACCACAGAAGAGAGAATAATGAGGACTTCTTTCCCAAGACAGTGAACCAACAACACCTATTTGAATATTTCGGCCAAGGGCCGTCTTCAGCAAAGAAAATAATAAACAATAACCTGTCTTGTGAAAGAAGTCCTCATTATTCTTTCTTCTGTGGCTGTATTATGGAAAGGCAGTGTGGTCTTCGTCATTTTTAATGCCACGCTTATGGGGAGCATTTGACCAAAGATATTTTTCATTTTATTAGTTTAGGGAAAAAACACACGAACACTATTAGTCAACAAACGTTTCTGGAATCTTGCAAAAGTAATAAAATTATTCCTAAGTCCTTAAGGCATAAATTTCACTTAAACACTTTAAGACCCATTGTAGCTAGCACAAAATCACCTGCCTCAAACATTGGAAAATGGCTATGCACTGCATTTGCTTCACTCCCATTGCTTCATCACTCCCATTTGCTTCACAAACCATTGCTTCACTCCCAAAATTCTTACATAAAAAATTCAGTTGATCTTGTAGAAAAATTGCATCCCAAAAGAACTACAAGATTAGCTGCAGGGAAGGCAAATTTCACAATAAGAAATTATTCCAATTTTTAATAAATACAGTTAGTTCAATGAATGAACCCTTTAAGCCTGTAAAATGTTAGCTTTTATCACACAGTCTTGGCTGAACTTTTTGTTAAGAATTAATGACTAAGGCTATTAAAAAAAATGGATTTTTAACCGAGAGCTTTTATTGTAAGTGTTTAATTGTTTATCATTTTCTTTGCTGAAGACGGCCCTTAGATATAGGGCCGATATATTCAAATAGGTTTTGTTGGTTCACTGTCTTGGGAAAGAAGTCCTCATTATTCTTTCTTCTGAGGTTGTATTATGGAAAGGCAGTGTGGTCTTCGTCATTATTAAATAAAAAAATCCACTGAAAGTAAGGAGCAAAATTAAACCTTAAAGCGAGCAGAAATTATTACGCACATAAAGGAGGTTCTCTTTTCCTCAACACCTAGCTCTTTATGCTAGAGCTCATTAGTACTTTTAAAAGAACTTCTTATTGTTCTAATTATACAACCCTTGTGTTTCAAGAGTTTTATTTAGAGAATGTGACATAATTTGAACTTTAGCGTAAACAGTGAATGTTGGGGAAGGGGGGACAACTTTCATTTATGGAATAATTTCTTTTCGTTCTAAGTTTAAACGTTGTTCCTTACTTTCAGTATCCTTAGTTTCTTATTTTAGCTTAATTTCTCTCATTTAGATTTAGTAAAGACTGAACTTTGGCTTTAATTTTATTGAACTAAATTAAATTTATTGAAATTTTATTTTAAAAGTTTTTTTTTATTTAATTGCTGATCGTTTTTGAATAATGCCAGAAAATCAAGCTCAACCTCCAGGGAAAATCGCATGTCTCCACCAAAATATTTTCTATAATATTTAAGCCGGATGAAAATTTATGCTGGACATTTACCCTTAACATATCCACTGGTAAAAGTGAATCGACGAAGAGAAAAATAACATATCACAAAAGTTTCGTACAAGAGTTCTAGAAAATATCCCCAGTATAAAATTCTACTGAAAAGTCCGCCTTCTGGAAATTTCCCTTCCCATGGATAATCTCCCCCAGCAGAAATTTCAACCCTCCCCGTCCCCTTCCAAAAAATATATTCCTACTTCCCAATAGCAAATACCATGCCTAAGAAATGGGCTAATCTTAAACTTAGGACATTTACCTCACGATTGTGGGGAGGGGGGAGTCAGGCTATCTCAAAAAGTAAATTTATTGGGTATTTCATCAATATAGTGGAAAATGACTATAAAAAAACATCAGATAATTTTGTGCAAAGGAGAGTGTGGTCGGGGGCCTTGTTGACCTCCAAGCTTTTGCTTACTTAACAAGGGTACTAGAACTTTTAATTTCCGTTCGATATTCTGATATTATAGTATCACTGGGTCGATACGATCTCCCCAAGAAAAAAAAACAGCAATAGAAATAGACACATATTCGTGATGTTTCTTGTGATAAAAAAACACAAAATGCCATATCTTTTTAGATAGAAGCTAGAAATTTTTGAAAAAGAGCTCTCTGATACGGTGAATCTAATGGTGTTACTTTTGTTATGATTCTGTTACTTTCAGTGAGACTTTCCTCCGTTCTTAGAAAGTCTGGCAAATCTATTCAGAAACTTAGCTTTTGATGGGTAACAGTAAATTTAGTGGAACTTATATATTTGATATTAGAATAATAAGCTTATTCTTTTGATGTGCCTACTGGGATCAAGAATGGGTTTTTCAAGTTTTGGTTGCTATTGAGCTGCATTTACCCTCACTTACAATTCCTTACCATGGAAATTTTTTTAAATGGCATATAATTTTCTTTGAAAAAAAATTTTGTCTAGTGAAGTTTTTTTAATTAATGTATACTAAATTGTCCGTCCATATAGATTTGTTCCTATTTGATATATCATATTAGCTTATTTAATATTATTTCACGAAGAACCTTACTTCAGACTTTCTGAAGATTAATTTCCCTCCATTTATCGTGCACTGATTTCTTTCCTTTCTTGAAAAATTTGACAATCTTCCCTTTTTTCCATTCATATGGAATAGTCTCATCAGCATGATAGTTTGTAGTAGTTTACTAAGTGGTCTCTTGACAGCCTTTCTGCCGTATTTTAGCAAAGGAGGTGAAACTCTGTCATGGTGAGATGGTTTCACATCTCTTAGGGACTTAATTGCAGTATCCACTTCATTGGGAGCATTAGACCTAAATATATTCCAGGATTAAAGATTGGGGTATATGGAATATCAACGGCTTCCTATGAAATGAGTTGGCTGATAACACCAGCAAAGTTTTGTCTTCATCGTTTTGTCACCTTTTTTGCACTGGTCGGAAGCTGAAAATGTACATCTTCGACAAGTGGGAAGACGTCTCTTTGGCTACCTACTGTCTTTTTTGGTTATTAAGTATGCATTTCCAATATCTCCATGACCTACAGTCCTTCCGGCTTCTATGGCTATGTTCTTAAATATATACTCTCTTATCGTCCCCACAGACTTATTTACCTCTTTATTACCACTTTTACATTTTTTTTCAAAATATGATGCTATCGGTTATCACAGTGATGTTTAGACCAATATTTATCAACAATATATCTTTCTTAGCTACAAAGTGACATCACTAATCCTTCTTTCTTTCTCGAGCTTCTTATATCCAACTACTTTTTTGGCACCGTCATTTGTGGCACTGAGTCACAATGTCCATCTATTTTCTATGCATTACAAGCTTTAAGCTCTTGTTCGATGAATCTATTTTCTATTGCATGATAATTTCTCATCTGTAGAACCTTGTCATGAAACTTTTCATGATAAAATAAAACTTAGTATTATTGTAGTAGGTTTCCCCCTCAATTTTCAGCTTTAGTTGGCACTCTGTTATCACAAGTTGATGATCTGAGAAGCCGTCTGCACCATGATGCGTTCTTACATATTCAAGGAACGATCTCCTCAATTCACTGATAAGTATCCAGTCCATTTAATTGTTGGTCCTGCCCTCAAAAGATTTGCAAATACTCTTATGAACCGTGGAAATGAAGTGCTTCTAAAAATTAATTGGTGTGCAGCAAAAAATTAATGAGACGAATAACATTTTTACTAAAATCTTTATGGTCAAGTGTGGCAATCAGTGTGATTGAGTTTTAGGCGTCACTTCTAAACTTTGAATTATAATCCCCACGTAATACCAAAATATCTTGTTAATGGACTTTATTAGCAACTTTGTTTAGCAACTGGTAGAAAGAATGCTTATCTGGTTCAATTCCTTCATTACCAGGGGAAAACAACACGATGATGGTCATCTTTGCAACAGTAGTAACAGAACGCACTCTCAAGATTCGGAATACTATTTCAGAAGAATAAAATAAAATTTCTAAATGATTTTTCTACCACTTCTGGGGCAGCCAACAAAAGCCATGAGATGCAAACTACTGGGTCAGAGATAATCGTTAAAGACATTGAAATAAGTTGCTACCCTGTCTGGTGCAACCGATGATTTGATGATTGGGAAAATCACCAGTGGAAACTTTTTAACCAATCAAACAACTCCAACCCTGGAGGGATGCTTGCAAAACAAAGAAAAATAATCTCATTCTCAATAAACTACATCATTATAAATGGGGTATCGTGGGAATCTCAGAAACAAACTTATCAACCACTGGTTAAGAAAGGATCAGCTATGCTAGTCTGATATTGGTAGGAAAAACTGAGAGTTTTTCATTGCTAAGGTGTTGATTTTTAATGTTTAGTGATCCCTTACTTCCACAATACTTGTGTCAGAACAGTTGAAGATGATACGAATAAAATATATATGGATCAACATAATAATTATACGGGTCTATGCTCCAAACTGCAGTAGGCCACATGTCAAGTCTGAAAATTTTCAGTTTCAAAACTGAAACTGAATTTTGTTTTGCAAAAAAAGTTGAGATATTTCCATAATAAGACCTTGTCATTGTCACCTGCAACTTTGATGATATTGTTGGAACCACTTTTACTAGAAACAAGGTTGTTATGAGTAGATTTAGTTTTGGACGACTTAAAAAGAGGAATAAACTTCCCATTGAGTTCTATAGAGATGACAATATGGATATTGCTAACACTTTCTTCCAGCACCGAGGACACTAAAGGCAATATTGAAGTCGCCAGATGGAAAAACCTAAAGTCTCATTGATTACATGCTCGTCACTAGGCATCAAAATCATATGAAGTAGATACTCTTACCAAGGTTCATGGATATTTTGGCAGTGAACATTCTCTGGTCATGCAGTCAGTGCTTCTACTCCTCCCAATTTATCGGGAGATCTCCCGACTTTTTGGAAAATCTCCCGACTGAAATTTCCTCCCGATAATCTCCCGATTTCTGTTGAATTGAGCTCTGTCCAACTTGAAGTTTCTGATCTTTCTTGGTTGTCTGGCAGAATGCAAAATATGTCTTTGTTGCCCGTAAAAGGGGGATTTCAAAGCCGCCGGCCGCGTTTGATTCGCGGAAGTCAACTGCGAACTCTAATTAATGACCTAGTCGGCAGCTTGTCCCGTGAGAGACCATTGTTGTGTTCGAAAAAGGGTTGTTTTGATTTGATTCTCAGTTCATAACTTCATCTGATCTGATCAGTCAACTCAGATAGTTCATTTCCACTGGATAATTTGTGTACAATAAGGACGTGGCTTACCTTACATGACAGGATTTTTTTTAGGGTAAGTACCAAGTTTACTGGAACTGGACAATTAAACATCCCTGCACGTGGGCAACCCAAGAAGTAGGCTACTGACCTGTCCTAGGGGGTAGGCGGCTTTTCTGCTTCTATGATCTGTTTCTTTACCAAAATAACATGTTTTAACTTGAAACCAATTCTTAACCTGTTGCCAGTTCAAGGATTCTATAGTACAAATTCGAATACACTATTCTTACGGGTCTTATAGATATCCGGTATTCGCCAGACTACTAGCCTATATCAAAATAACGATTTCGAGTGTCGGCGAAATCGGCTTCACAAGTCACAACAGAGCAAAATAACACTAGGGAGTAGGGTCAAGAACTATGCTTTCCTTGCTTTGCAAACGGGCCATACTCATAGCGCCGCCCACTACGCTTGCGACATTTAAAGCGAGACAAACATGCGGGTTTAGAAATTTCTAGTAAAGGTAATATGCGGTCTGCACACGTCGAGGAAACTGGGGAGGTCGTATCTTTTTTTTGCTTTGTTCAAAATATGAAGTTATTGGAGCCAGCGCTGGTGCAAGACCGAATAAGTTTCAGTAGGGACGTTCACTATCGCTAGTGGTGCTAGTGTGGCTGCTGTTCGAGTGTGTCTCACTTTTTCCAGGTCTTGGCGCTACTGTCTAATGTTATTTTGCTCTGCTTCACAATATAGGAGGATAAGGGGGATGGATTTTAAGATGTAGGCCAAAACCAGCCATACCAAATCTGTTTTCAAAGGGACAAATCTGTTTTCAAAGTGCCGATATGTCTAAATTTTATGTCACAGTGTTCAAAGTGTATTAAAAGTGTATTATTTTGCTCTTCAAAGTGTGTTATTTTGTTCTGTTTTGGGGAGACCGGAAATCTCGAAAAACGGTTAAAATGGTGGGATCGGCGTATCAGGGACCCGATCAAACTTACTTGTAAATAAAAATTTACTCGGTCCGATAGTCGTAGGGGGAGTGGAGGAAGGGGGAATCCGCAATATTGAGTCATGCGTAAATTTGGAACGGGTGATCAGATTCGAGTGAAATTTAATAATTGAACAGAGGACATGTCTCTGGTGATCTTTTTCATGTCCAGACCGGATCCGACAACTATTTGGGGGGGGGGAGGATACGTGACCGGCTTAGACTGGAGAGATCGGGATGTAACTTTGTGGGAATAAAAAAAGAGATGCTCTGGATAAATCATTTACAGAAAAGTACGCATCATTACAGCCAAATCCAAAAATAAAATACTTTTTACAAAACGATACTTTCTCGTGATTTCCAAGTTCATGGTCATTTTTATCTCAAGGGTTTTGGTTTCAAATGATCAGAACGAAAAGCAAATTCTGTATTTCATTTTCTGAACTAGCCTTGCAAGTGCCATACGAGCTACTAGCTCTTGTTGTGTTTCATATCATTCCTTTTAGATTGTTTTGTATAACTCTGCTGGAATTAACAAGTGGGCCAAAATTAAATAAATCATTGTCTGTAGGTAGCCTACTCTCCAAGCTCCAAGGCTAGACAGCTGTTAAAATTAGAAACATTGTGAGAACAAGTGTTATAATGAGTCTTGTTTTCATCAGTTGTGTTAAAGTAATGGCTTACCTTTTGTGGCGTGAATTTTGTCTAGGGCTTGTGGCCTACCGTCCATTTGCGCTCATAAGAAATACTTCTGATAACTATAGGCCTATACTCCTGAAGAATATTAATGATTCAAACCACCTTAAACTTCCAATGTTCAAACTTTCCAAAATATTAGTCGTTTTAACTAACAGCTCTCTCCTTAAAAAAAAATATAAACAAAAGGAAGATAAAACAAAATCACCTTAGTAAACAGAAAAATATTAGTTCCTTACTTATTCAAGAAAATGGATTTTAACGCACGGAGAGAACTAATAATTTTTTTTTTCCAATTTGAGCCCCAAAGCGAACTGTTATGGTTTTTGGGATCCCAACACGTAAGTGGAGGGATATCTATGGCATCGCAAAAGTTGTCCGTCCCTCCGTCTGTTAGCACGATAACTCTCGATGGGGTAGATATATTTTCTTCAAATTTGGTATGAGGATCAATTGGGTCAAAGTACAGGCCAAGTTCGTAGATGAGCCCTGTAGCCCCATATCTAGGGGTGGGGGAGGGGTTTCAAAATAAGGAACGAAACAAATGTTTTAAAAAGCCAATGAGATAGTCCATATAGGACATGCTGAATCCATATCTGACACTTATTTTCTCGCCGGACAATTAGTTCGTCCGGAATCCGGCCAAAACCGGAAAATTTGTTAAAAGTAAAAGTTTTATTTGAAGTTGATTAAAGGCTCGATTAAAGGGGTAAGAAGACATGCTGAATTCGTATATGACAATTTTCAACTACCCGGACGATTAGTTTGCCCGGAATCCGGCCAAAGCCGGAAAAAAAATTAAAAGTTTTATTTATAGTTGATTAAATGTTCATTTTAGGGGTAAGAAAATATACTGAATCCATATATGACAATTATTTTCTACCCGGACATACAGTTCGCCCGGAACTAGGCCTAAACCGGAAAATTTTAAAAAGTAAAATTTAAAGTTAATAAGAGGTTCGATATAGTGGTAAGGAGAGCAAGTAGGGCTCGCCGGGCAAATAGTTCGCCCGGAATCGGCCAAAACCTTATTTTTTTTTAAGTTTAAAGTTTATCTGAAGTTGATTAGAGTTTCGATATAAGATTAGGGGGATGTACTTAATTTATTTTGAGGTTTAGTTTTGTGCTTGAGACTGAAGCTAAAATTGCTTCATTCCTGGTCAGCAACAACCTGCCATTTTCCCTTTCGGACCAGTTGATTCCCCTGCTGAAAGCGATGCCACCAAAATCGGTCCTTGATAAAGTGCGTCTCGGGAAACAAAAATTTGTGAATGTTGTTGGTCAGGGACTTGGTCCTTACTACAAGCAAAAAGTTGTCGAAGAAATGAAGGTGAGACCTTTTTCTTTGGTCATCGATGAAACGACGGATGTGGGAACCGTTAAACAGCTCGCTGTATGTGTTTCCTTTTGTAACAACGAAATGGAAACGGATATCGATGTCATTGATTTTGTGGAGTGCTCAAACGGATCAGCAGTTTCCATTTTCACCAAACTGGAGGAAACTTTGGAGTTTTTAAGAGTAAGTGAAGTGCCTTTACGGAATTGGATCGGGTTCTGTAGTGATACCACGAACGCCATGATGGATTGTAACAACTCAGTGGCGACTCTGATCCAAAGAAGCTACCCTTGGGTATTAATAGTGAAGTGCAGTTGTCATTCCATTCATTTGTGCGCCTCATACACCTGCAAGAAACTGACGAAGACTCTAGAAGACCTGTGTCGTCATGTGTACAATCATTTCAATATGAAATGATTGTCTCTTCAAGACGAAGTTAGGAAAATATCAACAGAAAATGCTAATCTACAAGATGAAGCAAAAAAGCTTCGAAATGATCTAGAGCAAGAAAAATTGCGGAATAACGATTTGGAGACTAGGCTTTTGGAAATCGAAGTGAGAGAAAGGAGATTAAATTTGATTGTTCATGGTCTGCCTGCTGAAAAGCATAATCAATCAGTGACTAGCAACGTATTGTCTCTTCTTTCTGACAAATTGCAAGTTACCGAGGACATTTCTCTTACAAAGTGTTATCGCCTTAAGAGAAATAGCAGTTCAAACATTACTAGTAGGAAAACTAGTGTTCGACCGGCCCCTGTTTTTATATCGCTAGACACGGATCGTAGCATTCAGTCGATTCTCAGTGAGGTAAATAAGTTGAAGGGTAGTGGAATTCGCATTTGCAGTGATCTCCCACCAAAGCTAACCTTTCTACGGAATGAGCTATTGTCTAAGGGAAAGGAGATGCGTGATTCAGGTTCGGTTCATCTTACACCTATTAAACAAAAAGGGAGCAAATTATCGCTAGAATGTAAAAAGTCTCCGTCTTCACAGTGGATTAAGATTGACTAGTTACGGTGATTAATAATGACATTTCATTTGGTGAGATTACTTTTATTATTTTACAGTATGTAATGTTTCTCTGTTCATACGATTGCATTTTTTTTTTTCCTCTGTAGGGAAAAAACGTTCCATTTTTTGTCCCTCTGTAGCTTATTATGTGTTTATTTTATGTCTTTTTCTTTCTTTTTTTGTGTGTGTTTCTATTTATATGAAGTAATTGAGTGCAATAATTTTTCAGTGTCCGCATTTCATCTTACAATGAATATGTTCCATTTCTCTCTCCTGTTTCTATTTATTTTCAAGCAGTTTCTTTTTCTTTCATTATTTTCGAGTTCTCACTGGTTCAGTTGTTTTTGCTACTTTAAGACTCAGACGGTATGCATTTTGCGAAAGTTTCTGCTAGTTCGGATCATAATTCTGATTTTGTACATTGGATGATAATTGTATTGGGGATAGACTGAGATACCTTGAGTCTAACCCTTTTGATTTTTCCATATTCCAGAGCCATGATAAATTTTCAGGAAATAAGATAAATGACGGTGGGCTAATTAACTTTCCAAATTGTAAATATAAATTACCTTCCGAAGTTTCTGATCTTCCCAGTACCGGTGTTGTGAGAACAGGATTTTTAAATTGTAGGGGTTTTTTTAGTTCACAGGATGATCTTGTCGATGTAGTTCATAAACTATCTTGTCATGTCGTTGGATTCTGTGAGACTTTTCTTACAGACCTGACTCCTCAGGTTGTTTTTCTTGGATATCAATTTATTTTTAAAAACCGATTGACTAGGCGCCAGGGTGATTTAGCAGTACTAGTTAAAGAAGGTATCTCTTTTCAACACATTGCAAATCTGGAAGGTTCTAATGAGGAAATGCTTTTTGAAGTAATGGTGACTGAAATTAGTCTTGGAAAAAAAAATATATTTTTTTTGCGTAGTATACCGACCGCCTTCTTCTCCAGTCAAATCTTTCCTCTCTAAACTCCATGATTTTTTGCATCAACCCCATTTTCAAAATAAAGATGTAATCCTTTCCGGAGATTTCAATATTGACCTTCTAGAAGCTTCAAATGAATCCTCTGTTGAGTTATTGTCTTCTTGCTTTTCTGCGTGTCTGCTTCCTACTTGCCTGATACCTACAAGAATTTCACCTAGTTCTGCTTCTCTCATTGATAATATTTTTACATCTTTACCTATTCAAGCAAATTTTGCTGTTTTAAGTGATATATCGGATCATTTCCTGCTGGTTTCAGATTTAGCTCTTACTTATAAAATACCACAGGTAAGTAAGGAACGTCAAGGACGGTTAATAAATAAAATAACATTAAAGCACCTGAATGAAAGCCTTCGACTATTGGATTGGCAGGAGGTAATATCCACGGAGGATTCAGATATGGCAACTGATAATTTTCTAAGAAATTTCAATTGCTGCCTTGATTCTAGTTGCCCATTTGTTACGATTAAAATTTGCAGAGAAAAATTTCCTATAAGGCCATGGATAACGTCTGGAATTTTGATATCAGTTAAGAAAAAAAATCAGTTATTTAAAAAGCAGTAAAAGAATCCAACTGATTATAATATTAAAAATTTTAGAATTTTCAAAAATAAATTAACCACAATGATACGTTTGTCAAAACAATTGTATTATAAAAAGTCCTTCGAAGAAGCTCAAAATTCTCCTCGCAAAACGTGGTCTTTAATTAATTATTTTATAAAAAAAGAAAGTAAGTCGAATTTTCCTGAAGTTATTAGTTTAGAAGATGGTTCGACTACTAATAAATCGGAGAAAGTGGCTGATATTTTGAATACTTATTTTGCTAAAATAGGAGAGAAAATTGTTTTATCAGTAATGAACCAGTTTGATTCACGTAGTAATAAACATTTTTCTTCATACCTTCCATCTCCTCAAAGTAATTCAATTTTTCTCGGGCCTATTTCTCATTCTGAAATAACAAAAATAGTATGTGATCTAAATCCAGGTAATTCAGCGGGAATTGACGGGTCTAGTTCTAAAATTGTTAAAGAAATACTGTCTGAAATAATATTACCATTACAGCATATAATTAATCTTTCATTTAAAACTGGAGTTTTCCCATCTGCTTTTAAAGAAGCGCGGATAGTTCCGCTTCACAAAGGTGACTCTCCTGAAAATCCATCAAATTACCGCCCTATTTCTATTCTGTCAGCATTTTCTAAAATACTTGAGAAGGCAATTTATAAGAGGTTTTATGACTTTCTTAAATCGTCTAATTTCTTCACAAATTCCCAGTTTGGTTTCCGGTCTGGACACAACACTGAACATGCTGTCGTTGCTCTCATCCAATATATTCATGAATGTTTAGATAGAGGTGAAATTCCAGCAACAATATATTTAGATTTTAAAAAAGCATTCGATACAATATCCCATTGTATTCTTTTTAGTAAATTGGATAATTGTGGTGTGCGTGGACCGGCGTTGGATCTAGTTAAATCTTATCTTGATAAGAGAAAGCAACGATTAGATGGGGGCAATTTCCTCTCTTCACCTGTACCTCAGTCTTCGAAGGTTGGGGTACCTCAGGGCTCTGTCCTAGGTCCTCTCCTTTTTTTAATTTATATAAATGATTTTCACCGCGCTTTTACATCCCCGTGTCTCAACACACATTTTGCTGATGATACGGCAGTTTCAATTTCTGAAAAGAATGACGAGGAGCTGGAGGCAAAACTGAATACTGCATTTTCTAATGTTCTTGATTGGTGTTCTTCAAATTTTATTGCTTTGAATGTATCAAAAACTAATTTCATAATTTACAGCAGAAAGTCAAATATCTGCCCTCGTATTACCCGAGTTACTTCTTCAAAGTATCTATTATCAATATCTCGTGTGAAAATGATAAAGTACCTTGGACTTGTGATTGACGAAAGCTTATCTTTTAAAACACACATTCAAAATCTACGATTAAAGATTTCAAGGTATGTTGGTTTAATGCGAAGGTTGAAGCTTTGTTTGCCCTACTCTGCTTTACGAAGTATTTATTTTGCTCTGATTCAGACTAATATTAATTATTGTTCTCTAGTATATTTATCTACATTTAAAAGCCATATTAAACCAATACAGATTTTACAAAATAAAGCCCTAACAATCCTTAAACTGTTTATTCCATCACCTATTGAACTTCCAAATAAGTCTTCTACTGCATCTTTATATATTTATCTAGATATACTTCCAGTCTCTCAACAATTTGCTTTTGGAGCAATTCTTTTCAAAATCAATTATGACATTAAGAAATTACCGCCATATTACCTCCATCAAAGTTTGTTCTCCCAATCACAAGATTTACATAATTATAACACTCGACAAAAAAAGGGTATCTACATTGACAAGTATAATACTGAGAGATCTAAATTCGCTCCGTTTGTGTCAATAGCTCGGTGCTGGGATGCTCACAAGACTCTTATTGATAATTTTTCCTCTATCCATTTAATAAAAAGGAAACTTAAATTTCATTTAGTTCAGGATTATTTTTAATTAAGTATCTTTTTAGTAAGGCAAAGTTTTTGTATGATTCGTTGCTCTGGGTGATTATGGGCCTCTCAGCTATCTTCCAGTATTAATTTATATTTAATAATATGGACATTTTTAATTTCTTCAATAGTATTGAATGATCCTGGGCTAGCTGCTACTTTCATATTATTGTTGTGCTATTGTATCTTTGCCGTTATGTTTATCTTTGTATTGTAGTGTGTTATTATTTTATCTTTGTCTAGGCCTAGTTTTTCGAGCTTGTCTCCCCATGGGCCTATGTAATTTATATATACATGTATGTGCGATTTATAAATAAATGAACTTGAACTTGAACTTGAACTTGCGGTCCACAAGATATTGGCAGCAGGTCAAACAAGATGGCTTTCGCTACAGAACTGTGTCCACCGAATTCTAGAGCAGTGGAATGCCCTAACCTTGTATTTTACCAGTGCCCATTTTGAAGATCCGACTCACGGCAGTGAGTTAGTTCTGAGTGCCCTGAAAAATCCATTTATGAGGATCGTCATGATGTTCGTGGACTACGCGCTGGGACTTTTGAACGACTTCAATACCCTTTTCCAGTCCCAGGCGCCTATTTTCTACCGACTAAAATCGAAGTCATTCAATTGGTGGAAACTCTGTTGAAAAACTTTATGAATGCTCGCGCAGTAAGGAGCTGTACCGACATCATGAAAATTGATGTTGAAGACGAAGCCAGTTATGTAGATCTGCGAAAGGTCTACCTCGGCTTAGATGCCGAAGCAGCAATGACTGGCCTTCTTGCGTCTAGTGATGGACGAAATACCAATCCCAACGAAGTTGACAAGGTTTATTCTACTGCGAGAGAATTTTACAAGGAAGTGGTGGTCCAGATTAAAAACCGCTTCTCGTTCGACTGGGACATTTTCGCCTTATCAGAACTACTTGACTTCTGTTCAGGAACAGGATCTGAATCCTCCTAGCCTGGCACCATTTTTGGCGAAATATAGCTTACCCTCCTGGTCCAAAAGTCTGATAGACAGAGAGTGGAGAGAGCAGAGCTCTGTAAGACAGCCAAATGGCGAAGATGCAAGTTCGCTCTCAGTAACTGACTACTGGAAGCTTATATTTGCCCAGAAATACTCTAACGGCAAACCAAAGTTTGGTAACCTGAGGCTTGTCGTTGAGTACCTGTACGCTCTACCGTTTTTGAACGTAAGAGCGGAGAGACTGTTTAGTACTTTGAAGGACGCCAAAACAGACAAACGTAACTGCCTGTCGGCAGTTACGATTACTTCAACGCTTCAGACTAAACTTGGCATGAGTAGGCTTAAGGTGACACCTCAGTCTCTGGTCGTAGATGGGAGCATGAGGCAGTTACTGAAAGGCGTAGTTGCTTCCGCAACCGCTACTGAAGCTAGTGCCGCTATGTTGAAATCGGCTTCTTTAGCGCGAGCTCGTCTGGCCCCAGAAAGAGCAAACAATACGGTTGACGATCAGGATTAGCTGCAGTGTGATCTAGTGAAAATTCTGACTTTGATTCGTATTCATAATTCTAGTTCAAGTTATGTGATCAAGTAGTTTTAGCTGCAGTGTGATACAGTGAAAATTCTGCCTGAGTTCTGTTACTCGTATTCGTAATTCTAGTTCTAATTATGTGAACAAGTTGTTTTAGATGACTTTCAATAAAACCATTTAGTTTGCATAAGTTTTGTATGAAAGAAACATTGTTCCTTGTTGATAGCTGATTTTGGAGTAATAATAAGTCTTCACCTTCCAGAATCTGGGTTCCCAGATCTTCCGAGATTTTTTTTTGAATTTCTTCTGCGATACTTCAAAATTCCGGAAATCTGAAAGTTCAAAAGCCCCTTTTTTCTGGATGATTTTGATATACTTTCGGACCGGTTCATATTCGAGATGCAAGAAGAAGAAGACGTCAAAGAATAGTCTGGAAGCCCAGATTCCGGAAGTTCCGGGAGGTGAAGACCGGACTTATGACTCTAAAACATATTTTCGATTCTACTTTGTTCTGTCTCTCTATTACTGACATTTTTACCACCAATACAACTGGTATGTGAGACAAAACAGCTGTTTAAAACCTCCTGATTTTTTCCCCGACTTAAAAAAACCCTCCCGATAATCTCCCGACTTTTTTGGAGTCGTTACTGATTTTCAGAAAAAAAAGTGGAAGCACTGCATGCAGTAGAGATACTTCTGAAATTGCCGACAAATCTGACCAAAAGACCCACCTGTTTTAAACAACACTTCCTGAAACACCCTCAAATATGCCAGACTTAACTATTTTTTTAAATGAAAGTAAGGAGCAACATTAAAACTTAAAACGAACAGAAACTACTCCGTATATAAAAGGGGCTTTTCCTCCTCATCGCCCCACTCTTTACGCTAAAGTTTTTTACTGCTTTAAAAAGTAGAATTAAGAGAAAGGTTCAAACTTTAGCGTAAAGAGCGGGGCGTTGAGGAGGAAAAGCCTCTTTCATATACGGAGTAATTTCTATTCGTTTTAAGTTTTAATGTTGCTCCTTACTTTCATTTAGAAAAACTTTTTTTTTATTTAATTTCTTGACTTTTTTGAATTAATGTATTTTTGATCTTGGATCTCCGCACATAAATAACTAAAACAAAATTTGCATATTAATTAATTGCAATTAATCGGAAGATTTTGCGAAAAAGGAGTGAAGGAGGAGGCCTAGTTGCCCTCCAATTTTTGGATTACTTAAAAACCTCTGAATCAGAAAGGCCGTAGAATAAATAGCTGAAATTACTAAAAATATTTTAGCGTAAAGAGTGAGGTATAACGAGGAGGTAAACCCCCTAATATGCATAATAATTTTTGTTCGTTTTAAGTTTTAATGCTGCTCCTTACTTTCAGTAGAAAAAACTTTTCATATTTTTTTCCCCTTGTTTTTTTCAAATAATGCTAGAAAATCCTGCACCCCCTTCATTGAAATTATCTTAAACCATGAGAAGTTTCTCCATGGAAATATCCTCCCACGTAACCCCCCCCCCCCTCAACTCTCTCCCCTAAACCCAAAAAATCCCCCTGAAAACGTCTGTACACTTCCCAGTAATCATTACTATATGTAAACACAGGTCAAAGTTTGTAACTTGCAGCCCCTCCCACCGGGACTGCAGGGGAGTAAGCCGTCCCTAAAGAGACATAGTGATTAGGTTTTTCGACTATGGTGAATAAAATGGCTGTCTCAGAATTTTGATCCGGTGACTTTTGGGAAAAATTAGCGTGGGAGGGTGCCCTTCAATTTTTTTGGTCACGTAAAAGGGCACTAGAACTTTTAATTTTCGTTAGAATGAGCCCTTTTGCAAAATTCTAGGACCACTCAGTCGATACGATCACCCCTGGGAAAAAAAAACAAATAAACACGCATCCGTGATCAGTCTTCTGGCAAAAAATGCGAAATTCCACATTTTTGTAGATAGGAGCTTGAAAGTTCTACAATAAGGTTCTCTGATACGCTGAATCTGATAGTGTGATGTTCTTTAAGATTGTATGACAATTAGGGGGTGTTTCCCCCTATTTTCTAAAATGAGGCAAATTTTCTCAGGCTCTTAACTTTTGATAGGTGTAACTGATCTTGATGAAACTCATATATTTAAAGTCAGCATTAAAATGCAATTCGTTTGATGTAATTATTGGTATCGAAATTCCATTTTTTAGAGTTTCACTTACTAATGAGCCGGGTCGCTCCTTACTACAGCTCGTTACCACAAACTGTTTGATACTCCTGTAACTCTATTAAAACAGGATTTTGATAAACTGTTCAGTGACTCCTGTAAGATTAATTTCAGAATTCATTAAGATTAATTTCAGAGTTCAGAATTAGGTCCAATTGTGATCTGTTTTGTAAGGAAAACTTTTGTAACATGTTTGGTGTTTTGTTGCCTCTTATAACATAATTGCTGTTATAAAGTTGGTTTCAGTGTTATTTTACTAAAATTTGTCTTTAATGCTGAAATACTTACTTTGACAAGTCTTGTAAAGCACAGTGAACTTAGAACTAATTAACAAATAAACTTAAAGCTTAATAGTAATATTAACTTACAGCAAAACTAGCCCTACTTTAAACAAAGTGTTTGGCAAATTATTTTCAAATATCTGTAAAATAGGATAAATTATTGTGTAATCCTTTTGAAGGAACCAAATTGTTGAACACCTTTAGACAATAAAATTATATGAAAGTATAAAAAAGAAAAATCTAAACCTAATACAAAGGAAGATTTTTATCTCAAAATCATAAAATACTAGTTCGAATATCAATAATTGTAATTCCTTATTGAAAATAATATAAATAATAATTTTGATCAGCACTGTGAATTAATAGCAACTATAAGAAAATTAAAAAAAAATATGAATCGGCGACATGTATGATAAACGCCCACCTAATGTTAGTCATTCATTAGCGCATTATAAGACCGAATTTTTTCGTTAGTATTTTTTCAGTTTGGCATGAGACAGATAAAGGGATGTGTCAGAATATATATAAAACATTCAGTTTGGGCTATAAATTTGCACTTTACGGGGGGGGGAGTATTTGGTCAGTGTTAAGCTAGGTACTTTATACGCAGAATAAATGTACCTAACAAATTAGGCATGCACACCCGCTATACTTTACCTCTTCTTCCTTTCATGTGTAGAAATATATCCCAAATTTGCCTCTAAAGTATTATATTTTTATCTTACTTTGGTATGTTTTATTAGGATTTAGCGTCAGAGAAACGTGTTAGAAGAACATTAAGTAGGGCGTTTATCTGACAACTACCATGAGTCTTTCTCCCATTATTGCATTCGTCTGAGTTTTGCTTTGAATATTGTGAAATGTATTTTCCCATGTGTTTTTACTTACTCATTGACTTTTGCCCTGACTTTTAAATCATAGGCAAAGATGAATTACATCAGTGTAAAATCTCCCAGCCGAAGAACTATCGAGCTACCATTGGAAGATGACGATTCCCTTCTCCTAACTACTCTGACAAGTCAGTTCCCAGATGCAATTGGGTTGACGTTTTATTGTGAATCATCCCAAGGAACAAGAGGACTGAAGGTTAGTGAAGGGAAACTATGGCCCCCAAGAGGAGGATGGTCAAACATCATTTACAGTTGCACCAGTATTAAAGGTAAGAACTGCTTATTGAAGTATTTCAATAAGTATGCACTGCAGAAAGTTCGAATTTTAAAAGCATAAACAGAAGTCAAAGACTCAAAGTGGAATATTTTTCCTTTGTTTTCATTCTAACGTTGTTTTAGTATAAACATAGCCATACAAAAAATTAGAATTGGAATATTTAACCCCTGGATAAGGATGGAGGATGGTAGTGGTATGTGGTTGTGGGCAGTGTGTTCAAAATAAAAAGTGGAGTATTTTATATTTATTTTCATTCTGACGTTGTTTTGAAAAAAAACACCCATCCAAAAAATTGGAACTGGATTTTTAACACCTGTATAAGAATGGGGGATGGTAGTGGTAAGTGTGTTCAATATGCACTGTAAGATAGAACATTTATAAGAGCTAAAAAGAAATAATTCTTGAAAAAAAATCCAAATGTCCAATTTATCAAACAAATTTAACTTGAAAATCCTCCGAAATGAAGAATTCAATGAGTAATCCCCCGAAAGCAACCAGTAGCCATAAGAGCACCACATCTATCAACACAGTGACGGTGGTAAGTCTGGCCATACTTAAGTATGGCAGAGTCAACACGCTTCGGAAAAAGGCAAGAAATATTTTCTAGAGGACTGATGATAGATTGTCGAAAATTAGGCTTTTTTGGCCCTCCATTTAGAGCTAAATACAAAACAGACTGTCCTCAAATGGCGTGGGATAACATCACAATGAAGGATTTGAAGGAAACTGGAACTTCATTGGAGGGATTAAAAATGGAGCTTTGGGATGGGGGAAAGCTAACGGAGGCAGAGCAAACCCTCGTCTTGTGAAAGTAAGCTCGCCTGGAAAGTTAAGATATTATTGCAAAGAGATTCTGTGCTAAACTAGCTTTATTTAAAATTGGATTAACGTGACGTAGTTCTCTGCCTTGTTATTTTATTTTCTTTGAAAGAACCCAATGCCCAAGCCATATCATTGTTATACCTGCGAATAAAAAAAAATTATAAATGCCATGGAATTTTCTTGATTTTAGCATTGTACTTGCATTTGAAAAGCCTAAAATGGAAATTGGAAGAAAGTAGTTTAAAGAGTTTTCACCAACACTAACTTGTGTCCTTATTGGAAGAAATCATTGAATTGTTATGCCCTAAATAAAAATTAGAAGAAATTAGTTTAAATTGTTTCCACCAACACTAATTTCTCTCCTTATACTACGTTTTTTTAAGTTTTTTTTTCTGACAGATTCTGACAGATACAGGAACCAGTGTTCTAAGTTTCCACCTTTTCTAGTTTCAAAAAGTTTGCCTTAAACCTTGGCTCATGATTTCGATGAAATTATGAAATTTCAATCTGATTTCGTGAAATTACGAAAAGTAAACATAATTGTTGCTGTATTCGTGTGTAATTTTGATTTTACCAACAGATGTGACTATGCTATGGCTCAGGCAAAAGTCGCTTGTCAAGATTGTAACTGAGAATATCGTTAGTCGTTAGATATTACCTGAATAGTAGACCTTCTTAAATTCGTTTTTATTGCTCTAAATTTTAAAATGTCTTTTTATCTGTTATTTTGTTCCGTGTTGATGACCTTTTTAGTTTTTTAAGTTTTGCATTTGTTTCATTTTTATATCCATGTTATTTTTTCTTGTCTTTTTCTTTTTTTAATTTTCTTTTTTTATGGTATAAATTGTTTTCATTTTTTATCAGAAAATAGGAACTAGATTATTTTGGGACTTCCTCTAATATTGCTCAAGAAGGGAAGCAGTTGTTTTTTCAAAATATCCGTTATTTTTCTTTAATTATTTTGTTGACCATACAAAACCCCATTTCTACTTTTCCCTACTTTTTGTCGTGGCAGGCTAATTTGGTTTACAAAATTATCTTAGCCAGCTTACAGTCAGAAATTAATTTAAAAAATAGGGTTTTTCAATTGAAAGTAAGAAGCAGCATGAAAACTTGAGATGAACAGAAATGAATATGCATATGAGGGGGACTGTCCCCTCCGAAATACCTCGTTCATTATAATAAATTTTGACTCTTTATCCTTATTCTTTAAAAAAAAGTCATGAAACACGTAGCTGGTTTAATTAGAAAACTTTTTTAAAAGGTACAAAAATAACTTAGTGGGGAGAGCAAGGGACTGAGATGGGGATATGCCCGCTCAAATATGGAAAAATATCTGTATGTTTTAAGTCTTAGTGTTGCCCATTGCCTTCAGTTGAATTCTTTTTCTTAATTTTATTAATAGTAATGACGATGGTTGGGGCATAGATATTAAAAGCTTATAAGACTTTGTCAGCTTACCATCTAGGGTGCAACGAAATGCAGACCGTCTCCGAATAGAGCAGAAGGGGGCCGTAGTGAAAGTTTTAATGAAATTGGAGCATCACGAGAGTATGCTAAGAGACAGGCCTTTACTGGATTGGGATGGAGGAGAAGTGTGCGTGGCTTTGTAATATAGTGAGCAATTAAAAGTACTAAGTATAATAGAAGCTGTAGTAGTAGTAGTATTTATAGGTTAAATCATGCCAGTATTTAAGTTGTTCAGTATCTAAACAAGATAAAATTTTTGGAACCTTATTTGTGAACTGTGAGATTCTGCCAATGTTGTCATACAAGATTCTTGTCATGTCAATGCCTACCCTTCTAGGGTGTTCCATGAACCTCTCTGGTTTCACCTGAACCACCATGGTAGTTACCGGTATAGACGAACAAATAAATCCCGACACGAATCTAAACTAAATCGAATATCCAACATAAAAACGAACAGACATTACGTCCCTCCTTTATCTTCCCTAACCAAAAAAGTTCTAACATAAAGGTTTCAAAGTTTCAAAAGTCCCACCCGAGCCCCAAAAGCTCTACTACGCCATCGTTTTTTGTTGAAAATTATGTGCATTTTAAACACTGTGCTTTAATTTTTCAATACATCAACCGAAATCACAAGAAATCACAACAACAAGAAATCACTAGAATAATCAAGAAAAATGAGAAAAACTGGCGATATTTATTCCTATCGATCTTTGCAAAGCAAGCTTTTATGCAAGTACACATTTCTTTGTTACCAATATAAGTGCAAAAAAATATATTTAACATATACATGGTTTCCAATAAAGCCAAATGATGCAATACCGTTAGAGCATGTACGTTTAGAGGAGTGGGGATATGAAAGTGGCCAAATTCCTGTTCGCTGTTCTTTTTGAACATTCAGTTTGCTAATTTTATTTTGCTAATTCACCATTGAATAATGGTGAATTCAATGAATTCAAATGGTTCGTAGTAGAGACCTATAAGTAAAAAGGAACTTCGCTAAATATCAACTGATTGCAATTAGTATATCAAAATAATTAACATTCTTTGCTGATTCAAAATATATAGAACTCATTATGTATAATAATCCCAGACAAAAATTATGAAGCTGAAAAAATTAGCCTGCTTTTTAAAGGGCGAGTAAACATCAAGAAAAATAAACTGATCTTGATAAAATCAAACTCAGCATCTCTATATCTATCAACTAATATATTAATTTTGGATTTTGCCAGAAGATACTTGTCAGAGATGCGTGTTTATTTGCTGTTTTTTTTTTATACCATGGATGATCGTACCGAACTAATTGTCTAAAAAGATGGGAAGAGGGTCCATCAAACCGGAAACTGAACATTCAAGCGCTCTTAATAAGTAGCTAAAAAGATTAGAGGACAAAAAAACCGCCCTTCCAGAGACCTACCAACTTCGCAATTAAATACAAAATGTTAAGATAGCCATTTGATACAGTATATTAACAAGTTCAAATAATTATACCTCTGAGAATAAATATGGCCCGATATCCCTTTGGTATATTTGTAATTAATACAATTCCCATATTGTTTACATACTAAGGATTTCTTCGGAAGCAATTGTGTTTTCCAAAGAGGGAATATTCAATCGGGGTATCTGGAGAAATTTTATAAGGGGATGGGAGGGAGATTTATGAAATTTACGTATGAAATACTTTTATTTGTATTCCTTTCTTTCTGACTGCTCAATTTTGTATGTCAAGAGGATATTCCTAAGAGATATTTTCAGTTGGGAGAGAATATTCTGGACACATTTTTGAGCAGGTTTTTTTGTGAGAAAAACTATCTTTGAGGGAATTTACGCGACGACGAACTTTCGTCGTGGGATTTCCAGGGACATTTTCCTATGTGGGATTTGGGGAGATTTCAGATATAATTCGAAAAACCAATGATAAACAAAAAACAAGTTTTCTTTTCAAAGGAAAGCAATGAAAAAATAAACGAGGAGGTAAGAGTAAGAAAGTCACGCAAAATGATATATAAAAAATAACGAAGTTTGTCACACTTTTGAAGTAAAGGAATTTCATCTGAAAGTGAGGAGCAATATCAAATCCTAAGACGGAACGGAAATTATTACTTATGAAGGGGGTTGCCTCACCTCAATACGTCATTCTTTAGACTAAAGTTATTTTTAGAACATTTTAATAACTTATTATTCTACTTAAACTGCACATGTGCTTCAGGTGTCATTCCTAATGAATTGCAACAAAAAGCCAATCTTCAACGCAAAGACTGAGGCATTGAGTAGAGGGCAGCCCCCCTCACATAAGTAATTGTTTTGTTCGTTTAAAATTTTGATGTTGTTCGTTACTGTCGGATAAAAACATTATTATTTTTTTTATTGCTGATCGTTTTCAAATAATGGCGGGAAATCCGGATCCTCTCTCATTTTAACTTCCTTCTCCCCCCACAAAACACCTAAGTATAAGTTATTTCTACTTAAAATACCCATCCCCAGGAAAATTCTTCTCAGACAATTCCATTCTAGGTGAAGATTCCTCCCGAAGAAATTTTTGCGGACGGTTGCAGATAAAAAAATTTTCTTTGCGCATTTTGATTTGAAGAAACTTTCATTAGAAAAGCAAGTTTTTTTAAATCATGTTGGAAAGCCCCTCCTATGTGGAAAAGTTCTCCCACAAATAACCAGCCCACTTGTAGAAACTATCTTCCGCAGAAAATTCCCTCTGGCGAATTCATTTTGTGGAAAACTCCCCCATGGCAAATTATTCCCATGAATAATCACTCTCCTATGAAAAAACACTCCAGACAGCTCCAAATTGGTAAACCCCTCCCCCTCTGGAAAATTCTCTTTAATATCTCCATATGTAAAATTTAGTCGGTAAAGAGAAAGTAAGACAATCAATAACAAATTCGTATAAGAATTTTGGCAACTTCCCTCTGTGTAAAATTTCTCCTGGAACGTTAACCCCCCAGAGACTTCACTCGTCATGAAAAATTATCCCCTTAGCGAAAACTCCACCAAAAATTTGCTCCTCCACCTGAAAAATGTATGCATACTTCCCAAAAGTGCTATCCCAGGGGGAAGGGGTGGATTAAGGCAATACATCGCCCTGCGAAAATTTGGGAAATGTTTCCTGTCGGAAAGATATTCTTATAGATTTTGACTAACACGAAAGGATAATGTATGCCATACATCCAATTGTGAAAAGAATACAAAAAATTAACAATTTATTTATTTTATAAAATAAAATTTAAAACGAAAAAGTCTTAACAGCTAACTAATTTCATTATGGGTTTTAATCCAATTAATGTAGGGTAATGCATGAACAACAAATAGTTATTGAATTACAGCCCCCATACGACAATTATTGTTTTGTGAAAATTCGGTTGGAAACAATGGCACGCTGTCACCAAGTAAGCCACGTGCTATTATAACCTCGGGTCCTAAGGTAGTTAAACTTCGTTTAAATCGTGTATGTGCTTTTTCAATGTTTATATAGAGGTCTACGCCCCTATTTGTTAATAAGTCGTTCATCATATCAATATAGAAACAAACAAATGTCGACTTTTTCAAAACGAAATAGCTAGTTGATAACAGACATTATTTTGTTGATAAAAACCTTAAGCAAAATACGAATTAGTTTAAAATATATAAGAGGGCAAGGTTATGACGGAGCTTCATCTATGAGTGACCAATTTCAAGAAACGTCGATAATGTGGAAAACGTGGCAGCAAAAAAATTCATAACGTTCTTAAAAGAATGTGATAACAACATTTCCCCCCAAATTACATCTATTTTGAAGATTGGTGCAACGACTCTCGCCGCTACGGCTACGTGCGAGCGTTCTTTCTATCCTGACAAGAGTGAATTCTTATACCAGGAGTGCCTCAGGTCAGAAGCAGACTAATGAATTAGCCGTATTATCCATACACATAGATGTTCCAGTACAATACGAAGACGTTTTGGATAAACTAACCCACAAGAAAAATGTGCACCCTGGTTTTATTTTATAATTATATATTCTTTGACAGTGTTGTCTCAATAAAGAATGCATCTTATATTCTAAAAATTTTGTTTATCTTTTTTAACTAGTACTATCATCCCTGAGTCAATTCATCCAACTTTCCCAGAAATTTATCGCTGTGTTCGCCCCTGCTTCCCAATAACAAATACTACTAGTAAACAATGGGCAAATTATATAACTTAAAGACCTTTCATAGTGGCAGTGTGGGGTCATGATATCTCAAAACGTATTGTTAGGGGCTCTCAGCTATGTTGAACAATATAAAACAAACCTTCATTCTATAGCTTCGTAATTAGAGTTATATGCTAAAATATTTCTAACTCTCCCTAGATATATTTATGGCCGGACAGCTATTCGTTTTCAGAACGCGTTGAATGGTAATCTCAAAGTTTAGATTGGACAATTTAAGGAAAAAATTGGGATGGAAGGGGGGAATAGGCTAGTTGCAGTCCAATCTTTTTAATCACTTAGAAAGGACACCAGAACTTTTAATTTCTGTTCAAACAAGCCCTTTGCTAATATTATAGGACTACTGGTTACATGTGATCACCCCTTTGGAAACCAAACAATAAACAAGTAAACAGGCACCCGTGATCTTTCTCTTGGCAAAAAATACAAATTCCACATTTTTACAGATGGGAGCTTGAAATTTCTAAAATAGGATTATCAGAAACGTTGAATATGATGACGTTATTTTCATGAAGATCTCTTTAATTCTAAGGGTTGGTTCTTCCTTTTTTCTAAAGTCAGCTAAATTTTCTCCGGCGCGTAGGTTTTGTTGGGTAAACTAAACTTAATTAATCTTATATATTTTAAATCAGCATAACAAGCCAATACTTTTTATATTTCTATTGATATTAAAATTCTTTTTTAGAGTTTTTTCCACTATTGAGCCGTGTGACTTCTTATTTACACTTCGCTACCTTGAACTATTGAAAGAATTAGAGACGGAATTCAGAATAACTGGGGATTATTTGCTGATAGTGTGGCGAACGTGTTTTACCAATATATTGGTTCTGAAGCTAATTAGATGAAAAAGACAAGTTTCTTTTAACTGAAAGTAAGGAACGACATTAAAAATTAAACGAAAAACGAAACTTAAAACGGGCTGTTCACTTCTCAACGCCCCGCTCTTTACCAAAAAGTTTGACTCTTTCTCTGAACTCTACTTTTTAATACAGTAAAAAACTTTAGCGTAAAGAGCGAGGCGTTGAGGATGGAACAGCCCCTATCATATACGGAGTAATTTCTGTTTGTTTTAAGTTTTAATGTCGCTCCATACTTTCAGTCAAAAAACTTGTTTTCTTTTTAACTGGTTTTTGAACGTTTTTGAATTAATGCATGTTTTGATTTTGGCTCTCCGCAAATGAATGATTAAAAAGAAGTTACATATTATTATCTTTTGTTTGGCTAAATTGCTTTTTCATACTTTTGATCGGACGATTTTGAGAAAAAAGGAGCTTGGGAGTAGGCCTATTTACCCTCCAATTTTTGGGTTATTTAAAAAGGCAACTAGAACTTTTAATTTTTTACGAACGCTTTTTTGGTAAAAGTGCACGTAACTTGGGACTAAGTTCCTATTGCTTGTAGGACAACTTTAATTAAACCCTTCTCTTCTTACTATTTAATTACTAATTGACAAGTGCATGAGTCACTTTTAAGTTTACATGCTTTATTTCTTCAAAATATTCAGTGATCCCACCCTAATTGAGTAATAGTGGAAATCCCTATTATTACTTACCACTAAGAATTCGATTTAGCAGGTTCAATCTCTAATCCTATCTCCCGTAGATGTGAGTAATCAAACAGTTCGTGGTAACGAACTGTAGTAAGGAGCGACCCGGCTCAATAGTAACCAAAACTCTAAAAAATGGAATTTTGATACCAATACCTACATCAAAAGAATCGCATTTTAATGCTGATTTTAAATATATAAGTTTCATCAAGTTTAGTCTTACCCATCAAAAGTTACGAGCCTGAGAAAATTTGCGTTATTTTAGAAAATAGGGGGAAACGCCCCCTAGAAGTCATAGAATCTTGACGAAAATCACACCATCAGATTCAGCGTATCAGAGAACCCTATTGTAGTATATGTAAACCAGTGTTTACATATAGTAATGGTTATTGGGAAGTGTACAGACGTTTTCAGGGGGATTTTATTTTGTTTGGGGTTGGGGCTGAGGAGAGGGGGCTAGAAGTTTCAAGCTCCTATCTAAAAAAATGTGGAATTTTGTATTTTTTGCCAGAAGGCAGATCACGGATGCGTGTTTATTTGTTTTTTTTTGTTTTTTTTTCCAGGGGTGATCGTATCGACCCAATTGTCCTAGAATGTTGCAAGAGGGCTCATTCTAACGGAAATAAAACGTTCTAGTGGCTTTTTTAAGTGACCAAAAAAATTGGAGGGCACCTAGGCCCCCTCCCACGCTAATTATTTCACCAAAGTCAACGGATCAAAATTCTGAGATAGCCATTTTATTCAACGCAGTCGAAAAACCTTATAACTATGTCTTTGGGGACGACTTACTCCCCCACAGTCCCCATGGAAGGGGCAACAAGTTACAAACTTTGACCAATGCTTACATATAGTAATGGTTATTGGGAAGTGTACAGGCGTTTTCAGGAGGATTTTTTTGGTTGGGGGAGGGGTTGAGAAGAGGGGGATATGCTGGGGGAACTTTCCATCGATAATTTGTCCTGGGGGAAGAAAATCTCCATGAAGGGAGCGCAGGATTTACTAGCATTATTTAAAAACACAATGAAAAAATAAATATGAAAAAGTTCTTTCAGCTGGAAGTAAGGAACAGCATTAAAACTTAAAACAAACAGAAATTATTACCCATTTGAGGGGCTCACCTCCTCCTAATACCTCGCTCTTTACGTTAAAGTATTTTTAGTAATTTCAACTATTTATTCTACGGCTTTTGTGATTCTGGGGTCATTCTTAATGAATTGGAACAAAATTTAAGCTTTAGTGTAGGATCTGACAAGCGAGGATCTGACAAGGGGGCGAACCCCCTCATATATGTAATAAAAATATGAGAATACAAAAGTTCTTTACGTAAGCTAATTTATAAGTTACGTAAATCTTTTACTAATAAAAATATTCGTAAAAAATTAAAAGTTCTAGTTGCCTTTTTAATTAACCAAAACATCGGAGGGCAACTAGGCTTCCTCCCCCGCTCTTTTTTTCTCAAAATCATTCGATCAAAATTATGATAAAGCCATTTAGCCCAAAAAAAAAAAAAAAATGCAATTTTCGTTTTAATTATTCCTCTGCGGAGAGCCAAAATCAAAACATGCATTGATTCAAAAACGTTCAGAAATTAAATAAAAAAAACAAGTTTTTTTAACTGAAAGTTAGGAGCGACATTAAAACTTAAAACGAACAGAAATTACTTCGTATATGAAAGAGGCTGCTTCCTCATCAACGCCTCGCTCTTTACGCTAAAGTTTTTTTACTGTTTTAAAAAGAAGAATTGAGAGACAGAGTCAAACTTTAGCGTAAAGAGCGGGGCGTTGATGAGGAAGCAGCCTCTTTCATATACGAAGTAATTTCTGTTCGTATTAAGTTTTAATGTCGCTCCTTACTTTCAGTTAAAAAAACTTGTTTTTTTTTATTTAATATTTAGAAGGAACGCAGTTGAGGTTTTTTAAGCGCATGTTAAGCCTTGATAATAAGTTTAATGGGTTAGTGTTGAGAGGGGATATAGGATCAAAGTATATGAGACAGAGTAGGTTGATTAGTATAGATAAATTCTGGGAAAAGATTTCATCAATAGAAGATAATAGCCTAGTTAAACCAGCATTTTTAGTGATGCTTCAAGATAGGAGCAAGTATTCATGGCCAAATCAGGTGAAGAAAATATTAGACCGTGCAGGGCTAGGTAAATGCTGGAATGAGCGAAGTGGGATAGAGGAGATGGTAGGGACTGCAACTAAGTCAGTTGCTACTTGGCTAGAGTCCCAGGAAGCTCAGGTTGGGCAGGCTGAGAAGGCCACCTCACCCTCTCTTGGGATATATGCGGAGGTCAAGGGGAGAACTGGGGCGAAGAAATTTATCTAAACATGGGATTGGCCCCGAAAGATTTTAAATGGGTACTCTATGTAAGGGGGAATTTTATACCTCCGAGAAAACGTAGGAAATATATAGGGAGAAATAGATAAAGTGATGATCCTTACAGTTGCCCTATGTGTGAAGAGATGGACGAGTCTCTGCATCATTTCTTAAGGGAATGTAGGGAGTTGTGTTTGAAAATATTTGGTAGGGAGGTTGGAAGGAGATATTAGATTTTGGAAATTTAAAGAAGCAGGTGCTACTTAAATATAATTAATATTGGAGAGTTCACCCAGGTAGGTATGAAGTTTCGTGGAGATTTTCTTAAAAAAATTAATTTTAATTTCTTTTCAGTCTATGTTTTGTTGCTGTATTTTTTTGCTTGTTTTGTGTATATCACCATGGCCCAATAGGACTTTCACTTGAATAAATATATCTATCTATCTATCCATCTATCTGTCTATCAATCTATATATTTATATTAATTGCATTCTGCATTGATATTAAATTGTCAGAAAATAACAAAATATCATCAGCATACGACAAGTGGCTAATGTCTATACTGTCAATCACATATGGGAGGTAGGTACCACGTGGCTGTTCTAATTGCGTTATTAAATATGAAGGGGATAAGAGCCGACCCTTGTTTTACTCCTCGACGTAAAAAACATTCGGTCGGAAAGTCACCCTCCCAAAAATTTTTCACCACTGAATTACCATATTAATCCGTCAAATATTGGCCTATAAAAGAGTTCACTTGACTATGCAACAATGATGAATACGCATGTCAAAAATTGACCAACTACATAATTTACACTTCCTATACAGGTTGCTGCGGGGGCATTGCATCCCTAGAGGCTTAGCCATTTGAAATTGTGACTAAACCAAATAAATTGTCTCTTAAAATATTTATTAGTGTTAAGGCTATATTCTTAAAGGGCAAAAGGGAGGAGGGATGGTTGTCCTTCATTCCTTTTTCAAAATACCTCCGAATATACCTTTAAAATTTAAACTTAGCTGTTCCTTAGAAATTTCTTGTGTGTCCTTTTGAAAAACCTCCTGCAAATAGTGTGATTTTAAATTGTTTGACATTTCCCTTAAAATTTTCTAAAGGTTTTACCTTAATATTCTTAGCATTTTTGAAGATTTTGGATAAAAAATGTCAACTTCCCCCAATAGCTAACTGTAAATGAAAAATGGGCAACTTGAAACACTTGCCCCGGAGTCATCACCGGAGGGGCAGTCTTATGAGTTTATTGACTAGATAAAACAAGATGTCTATTCAATAATTTTCATTAGATATCTTTGGAGGGAGGGCGGCTAAAAAGGAAATGGGAGCGAGACTGGTTGTCTTCTGACCACTTTCAATATCTTCTATAACACGCCCCATGGGTTTAAACTTAATGCTCCCAGCTGTTCTTGTGATATAGCATATAAGTCTTTTTGAATAAACAGGATACATATGATATCTTTAGATTTAACGTGCCCCCTTAAGATTCTCCAAAGTTTCACTTTAATACCCTTAGCCTTTTCGAACATTCCTAGAATTACAAATTTCTCCTTTTTGCAATAATAGATTCTACGTGTAAAAAAGGGTAAATTGTATAATTTACAATCCTTACTCTGGAGCCATTGTATCCCTGGAGGCATAGTTACTAGACCTTTCGACCGTTTTGAACGAAATAACTTTTTTTAAGTTTTGATCAGCGCTGAGAATAAGTAGTAGCTAAAATGATAGAATGGCTGGTTACACTCCGATAGCTTTTCAGAATCTTCCTAGCAACTGAATACCCTCAGCCGTTTATTCAAGGGGACTTGGGGGGTTGTCGTCATCCAGTCATCTCTGACTTTAAAAAGGGGAACTAGAACTTTTGATTTTCAATTAAATGATTCTTCTTCAAAATTTATAAAACCACCCCTTCCATAAAAACCTTATATAACCCCAGTGTATAACTTATAACCATAGCCCCCAGGATCTAAGGGGGGCTGTGTTTAACCCAGAGGCTTTGTTACATCATATTTGGACTATTTAAACGATACCCAGAGGCAGTGTTGCATCATATTCGGACCACTTTAAACAAAATGGCTAACTCATGATTCTATTCCGATACATTTGGGAAACAAGGGCTATGGTAGGCCTAGTTTCCATTCGATTACCTTTAATTCTTAAAAAGGGAATAAGAATGTTACTGTCAATTCAAATGAACCTCTTTCGAAATTTATACAACCACCTCTTCCACAAGAAGCTTATACATCCCTGGGGTATAACATACAATACTTACCCTGGGCTCTGCGAGGATTGATACATGATTTTTAATGAATCTGAACAAAAAGGATATCTCAAAGTTTAATCGAGCGTATTTGACAAAAAGGGGTGCGGGGGTAGTTGCCCTACGATAATATTTGTTTCTTAAAAGGGAACTTAAAGTATGCTGTCCCCAAATGAAGTGAAAGGACGACAATAGGAAGAACTTAAGAATAACTGGTACTTTTTATTGGAATGTAAAGAATAAGGCCTTGAGAAGATTGGATAGAATAGGAGTTTGCACTGTTGTCTTGGAATAGGGGGGTTTGGTACTGCAGAGAGTTATTAGCTGCAGCAGTACTTGGTGTGTATGTTTTTTCGGTCGATGAGCTCTGTATTGACTTCCTAGGATTAAATTAAGTCATATTGTATTAAAAGAAACTGCCTGAAAAATGATAGGCTGGGATTAAAAGGTTGCAGCTATTCCGGTTCTGTGAGAGGGTTTCAGATCTTCGCATCATCCTGAGTTCCTTTCTCTAAACAGGAAAATCATGCTAACATTTTCTCATAGTGATATCAGGGTGGACTTTTCTCAAGTTTCCTAACCAAAATTTCCAATGCTAGGAACGATTTAAGGTGAACTTGAAGAGTGACAGCCTCCGAGAAAATTATAGCCTAGTATATGAAACAGGATAATCAAAAAATTCTGATGAAAAGTTAATTTATCTGGGGCTTGTTTGTTTTGGTGGGCTTTTATGGCCGGAAAAACCCCGTCCTTGCTAATTTATCTATTGCATGTTACCTCCTCTTAGTATCATAATATTTGTATGCACATATATATAATTTATTTCTACCCTGTCGGGCAATACAAAAAAGTACATAGAGAAAGAGTATAAGATAGAGAAAAAAACTGAATTAAGAGAAAAAAGACCTCACAAGGTTAATGAGAAAAATTTATAAAAATCATCTGTTAAACGAACTATTCCATACATACAACTTTAAACATCATTGTACAAAAACGGATACAATGAATGAAACCTGATCTTTTGGTGAGGTTTCAAAATACGTTTTGATAGAACCATTCCTGAGAAATTTCTTTTATATTTGCGAATTAATGCTGAGTTTTGGGCCTATAGAGGTAAATTTTGGGTCTACGGAGGAGTCCAGGTTGAATTATTCAGGCTATTCTTTTGGTATGTAATAGACCAGGAGACACATGTGAGTATGAATATGGGCAGAGAATAAGGTTTAAAAGAAACATTCTGAATGGAGTACTTGATTCACAGTTGTCTGCTTAAAGTTATAATTCAACTAAGCATAAAATACATTTGTCTATTGAATAAACAGTTTCCCATTTCCATTGTTGAATTGTTTTCTCCTAATTCAAAAAATGAAATAGAATAAAGTGTAAAATCTTTCATTTGTTTTATTTATTTATTTATTTCTTACAAAAGAAAGAAACATATATTATTTAAAATCAAAATTGAAAAAAATATCCCCCTCAGCCTGGATGGGCCGGCCAGGTACTAGACCCTTTTCTGTACACCTGGCGCAGCAATGACGCTAAAAAAATGAAACAAATGAATTGGATATTGTATTTTTGAAGATAAAATTAATAAAAATGGTTAACGAACACTAAATATATATTAGCGGAAATATCATTTCCATTCTCAACTCATATGGAAGAAAATAATAAAATTTTTAAATTGTTTTGTCCAGACCAAGATGTTATCAAAATTTACACGTTCATCTTGGTCTGAAGTCAGATAGTGTCCATATGACTGTACCATCAAACCGACCTCACCTGCTTAGACCTTATCATATATATCTGACATGACAATTTCTTCTATTTTAACTGTCTAATGTTTTTTTCAAGAGAGAATATACAAAGATTGCATACAACAAGAAGAAAGAGACTATGAATTTGCTCGAAGACTAGCCCAACTTAATTGTGGCACTGTGAAAGTACCAGTTGTGTTCCAACCACAAAAAAGGTAGCATCATTTTTATTGGCTTTCCCAAACCTGCCTAATAATTTTTCTCCACGGTTGAAGAAAAGCTAACCCTGACAATCTAATTTTAATATAAGTAAAAGTAATTTAAAGTAAATCTAAAGTAATCTAAGTAAAAAGAGATTTAAAGAGATTAAAGAAATCTAATAATATAAAAATACTTTAATAATAAATAAATATTTCATCATACTGTCAGGAAAATATCTTCAAGACCAATAAGAGTGTTAAACATCCTTTATGAATTAAAAAAAGAATTTTTTGGGAAGACATAGATTTATCTAGAGTATAAAAATACGCTTGTGCACAAGCAAATATATTTGTACTGAGAGAATATTATGTCAAAATTAAACTCCAAAGAATTCTGCTGAGTTCTGCTCAGTGCAGCTCAACTTTCTCTTAACATTCACCAAACAGACACACTTTTGCACTCTCTTGGTACTTGATGCTTAGAAGTCTGTTTTTAGAAACCACCTAGTATATTGTGTTTTGAAACGTAATCAAAATTGTTTTGGTTTTCCCAAACGTGTTTGATGATTTTGCTGCACAGCCTAATTTTAATCTAACCATACGTAGGGTAATTTTTTTTGTCCCTGCCAATGCTAAATGTTCCAGAAACTGATGAAACTCTTAATGTTATAGTTGAGATACTGACTCTGGTGGTGTTTCTCCACTTCTAAGTCAACGTTTAGTATAAATGTGTATTGTAATAAGAGATTAAATGATTTCTTATTACAAAAAGTGCTTTAAAGAGATTAAGGAGGTTTAATAATGTAATAAGACTTTAATAATAAATAAATATTTCATTGTACTCTTAGGAAAATATATCCAGGACCTGTAAGAGCTTTAAAAATTCTTTTGGAAGTTTGTTTCCGATGGGTTGTTTCTAATAATCTAGTACCAAATTTTAAGAAAACTAATTTTATAGTTTTTGGTAGTTCAAAACGTTCCACTCGAGAGATTTCTTGTGAGGAGCTATAGGCTGGGGATCAAAAAATTTATAGGGTCAAATCATATTGTTATTTAGGAGTTTTTCTTGATCCCCTTTTGTCATTTCATAATCATATTGAGTATTTAAGATTAAAACTTGCTCAAAATATTGGGTCGATGTACCGTGTGAAGAACATTTTTTCTTTTACTATTTTAAAAATAATTTACCACTCTAATTACTTCTTATTTGAATTGTTGCTCAGTTGTATATCTTAATACATTTTGGAAGCATATAAAACCCTTATAGGTACTACAAAATAGGGCAATAAGAATATTTGGAAATTTCTTACATCGACCTTCAAAACTTGAAAATGTTTCGGAAACTAAAACATTATTCCTCTTCTTAAATTTGTTGGATTTAAATGATATACGAATATTAAATACTTCCATATGGCATTTTCAAATCCAAAATTCTAAAAATTATTTCTATGACAAATCTCTGTTAATTTTACTTCCTCGTTCGGAAAGTCGGAGGTCTAGGATGTATCAAATTCCTTTTGTAAGTTCTGAAAGGTCAAGGTTTTCAATTAGATACCAAATACCCTTCATTGCTAACAATTATAAGCTGAATGATAAAATTCTGTTTGATCCATCCCAAAAATATCAGCAAAAATCTCAGCTAAATTTAAAAAAGCAAATATTAAAGATTGTTTGCAAAAATTTGACTATTCACCATTGATGATGGAAAATTAAACTATTTGATCTTCTTATTTGGGTGTTTGTTTTTATGTCCCTGTGTCTGGGATGGCCTCCCACGCCCCTCCTGCCCGATATTTATATATTTACTTATCTTTTATGAGTTTTTTTTCTATTTTGTTTGTCTTTTACCGTATTATATTTTGAAATCATTATTACGATGAGATGTTGATGTTTTTTCTTATGTTTTTGCACGTCCCAGCCTTACGAGCTCTGCTCTCTGTTGGGGCATAATATTGTTTTCGTATTTTTTGAGTTGAATAAAGAAAAGGTTGAGTTGAGTTGAAGTAATAAAAGAATTTTAGAGATGACATAAGTTTTATTAAAATTTCAAACTAGTTTTGTGTACAAGGAAATATATTGGTACTGAGAGTATATATTAAGACAAAATTAAACACCGAAGAATTCTGCTGAGTTCCGCTCAGTGCAGCTCAGATTTCTCTGAACACTCACCCAATAGACACAAGCCCTCACTGTCTTACTACTTAGATGATTAGAAGTCTATATTTAGAAACAACCTAATATATTGCATTTTCGAAACTTCAACACTGCTATTTTTCGTGTAAGTTGCATTACTATTTTTTTCATAAATAAGATAGCAGTAATTGTTCATTTTATGTGGATACACTGATAATAACTATTGACTAACTAAAAGCTACTTTCCAGAAAGTATTTATCGACACAAGTTTTATTAACACACTAAAGCATGGATTAATGTCCTTTAAGCAAACTAAAAATGTTAGGGAGTTACTAGATAAAGTCAAAACATGGGAAGGGAGAACTCAAGGAAAAAAACTTGTTGAATGCATTTAAACATGGTTCGAATCCGAAGTTTTAGGGGCTACTAACTTCAAAATACATCAAAACTTAGAATTAATCGTAGAGGAAGTGAAAATGATGTATAAGATATATTCTATGACCTTACAACACCACAATGTGTCAATAAATAGCCTAAAAACAAAATAATCTATTTTATCGAGAGACCCTTCTGCAAAATCGTCAAATTTAGTTCAAAGTGTTACAACCCTGAAACAAAGAGAAACAAGTTTTTCTCCAAAAATTTGCAAAAAAATCTAGTGAGTAGCCCCTGAGATGCTACAGCTGTAATCACATTGGCCTTTTTACCAAGGATTGCTTAACGAAATAAAATCTTCAACCAATTTTTCTTGGCTCAGCATACATTTGCTCATGGAACAAAATACCAGAGGATATAACCTAAAAAGTAGCAGGAGAACTCCCTCCGCAAGAAGTGGTTACCGCAATACAACAAAATTCTACGCCAAATCTTAAGCCGCAATGCTTCTCAATATCACAGAAGAACAGATTACCCAAGAAGAATTTATTGGGGAAATAACACAAGCCAATGGATTTCGTCTAGTAAACCTAACTCGTATTACGAACAATCAAACGGTGAACAAATTAATAACTGGAAATAATCTGGGACACGATTCAAGCTTCTAAAACCTGTAGGACCAAACTTTGGTAGCAAAATGTATTATAGATCTAAATTATAGATCATACCAGTCCTTAGTGACCACCAAAATAAAACACCATGAATTTTTAGTAGTTTTTTGTATAGTCAATACACATATTTCTGCCCTTATAGACTCAAGAGTATCAGTAAATATTTTCGCCACTTTTGTGACTAATAAATTACCTAGGTTCATTATAACAAATGGATAGAACAAACCCTAATTTATTAAATATAACCGGACACTAATTAAATGTCAAAGGACCAATAAAGTTAAGCTTCCATAAAGACATCAACATATTTTCTACAAACTGTATAATTTACAAAAATTACTTGACTTATGAAGCAATTAGTGGCTCAAATTTTCAGAAGTGAAATAAAATACTGTTATATGTGGCCAATTCAAAATTTATTTACTCCTTTACAACAAAATATTAATGCCAATATAATTCAGGTAAATCCAATTAAGAACAAGGCAATCTTAAAATTCCCGGACATGGAAGAATGAATGGAATAAGTCAAGTTGAAAAAACTTCTGAATTATGAAAATAAGTCGGAAATACCTAAGAAACAGCTACTATTACTAATAACTCATCGACGCATCTAGCCACCCTAGGCCACCACAGCTGCACTGACTCCTCCTCCATACAAATTTATTCAAAGCATCCCTCTTTACATCCTCCCAGGAAGTTCCCATTTCCTTCAGATTTTTCTTTATGACATCGTTCTGCGCTAATCACGGACAACCTTGGACAACCACGGACACGTTCAATTCACAGACAACCAAATTTCTGTTTAGCCTTAGACGGTTCACTGAAAAGGACAATCGTTGGCAATCTATCATCCTTCATCCACAAAACATGTCCTAGCAACCTCAACCTGTCTATCGCTATTGGCTTAGAAAGCGGGATTGATCCACCCTTTTCAGACAGCCTACTGTTTGAAATACGTTCAGTCAGCCAAATACCAAGAACAATTCATAAGCAATTTCTCTGGAAAACATCCAGCAAATCTTCAGCTGCTTTTTGAAGCGCCCTTGCTTCAAAGCCATGCTTGACAACTGTCATCACTTCAGATTACAATATTCTAATTTTGGTTTGCACACTTATAAAAGTTTTTTTAACTAAGAAAAAAAATACCCTGAGCATTGGCTATTCTACTTTTGACATCTTCACTATTCTCACTATCTTTACTAATAATACTAGCAAGGTTAGTGAAGCTGTCCACCTGATCAATCTTTTCGTTACCCAACGTCAACTTTTCATCTTCCCTTGTATCTAGCCTTAGTGACTTAGCCTTCTTAACATTTATTTTGAAATCTATTCTAGCACCCTGAACGCACAACATCTCTAAAGGTTCATTTATTTAGCTCACACTTTCATGTGGGATGTTTAAATCGTCAGCATATTTTAAATCCAGGAGGGTGCCTTTTCTATGCTTTTTAAGAAGAAATCCATCAAAATGGTCCATATAAAGGGTGATAAAACACAACCTTGATTAATTCCTGATTTAATAAGAAACCAGCCGCTGACCTCATTTCCTATCTTAGCCGCATCAATGTTATTCTCGTGCATAGTACTTATCACTTTAATGTATTTGTCTGTTATACCAAACACTGATAAAACTTTTGCTAAAGTTCATATATTATCAGAATGTAAATCTTGCTCATATCTATAAAACTGAGGACCAAAGGTGTTTTATAACACAGATAATTCTCAATCATTAACATAAGAATGAAAATTTGGTCGACACATCCTCTACTCTTTCTAAAACTGCAATGTTATTCTCTTAAAACTTTGTCTATAGTATTTCTCAGTCTAAGAAGCATCATATTACTAATTAATTTACTGCCTACAAAGACCAGACTAATACCATTATAATTATCACCCTCACTCTTATCACCTGTGTAATAAAGGTTTTCCTAAAATCGCTAGGAAATTCCACTTTTTCAAAAATCATATTCATAATCTTCAGTAACTTATTTTAATCCTCAGAGCCACCATTCTAAAGAAACTCATTTACCACGCAATCAGCACCTGGAGCCTTATTATTTTCTTTTCCTTTTAGTACTGTCACTAAATATTCCTTACAGAATAAATCTTCCTTCACATCCAAAGTATCACAAACTTTTTCACTTTCCTCTAAATCTTTTCCTGCAACTCTATTTTGGTTAAACACATCCTCAACATATTAAACTTTAGAGGAGGCTCACTTAGGTAGTTCTAGTTCACTTTTAAGAGTAAAAAATTATGAAGGGCAAAAACCTACCCCTTCCTGACAACCCCTCTTTTCACCAAACACATTTGATTGAAATTGTGAGATTTTTTTTCCATTTTTTTTCAAAATAGTCCATAGTGGTTAACTTGTAGGTTACATTTAACCAGCATTTGACGCTCTTTAGGAAATTAAATAAAAAAAACAATTTTTTTAAAATGAAAGTAAGGGGCAACATTAAAACTTAAAACGAACAGAAATTACGCCGTATATGAAAGGGACTTTTCCTCCTCAACAACTCGCATCTTTACGCTAAAGTTTGACTCTTTCTCTTAACTCTATTTTTAAAACAGTAAGAAACTTTAGCGTAAAAAGCAGGGCGTTGAGAAGGAAAAGTGCCTTTCATATACGGAGTAATTTCTGTTCGTTTTAAATTTTAATGTTGCTCCTTACTTTCATTTAAAAAAACTTGTTTTTCTTATTTAATTTCTGGACGCTTTTGATTTAATGCATGTTTTGATCTTGGCTCTCCGCATATAAATAATGAAAACGAAATTTGCATATCAATTAATTGCAATTAATCGGAAGATTTTGAGAAAACAGGAGCGAAGGAGGAGGCCTAGTAGCCCTCCAATTTTTTGATTAATTAAAAAACCAACTAGAACTTTTATTTTTTTTAGAAATGTTTTCATTGGTAAAAAATATACGTCAGTTACGAATTAACTTACGTAACGAATTTCTATATTCGTATGTTTTTATTGCGTATATGAGGGGGTTCAACCCCCGCTGATACCTCGCTCTTTACACTAAAGCTTAAATTGTGTCCCAATTCCTTAAGAATGACCTCTTAATCACAAAGCCCATAGAATAAATAGTTGAAATTACTAACAATGCTTTAGCGTAAAGAGTGAGGTATAACGAGGAGGTAAACCCCTCATATGCGTAATAGTTTTTGTTCGTTTTAAGTTTTAATGCTGCTCCTTACTTTCAGTAGAAAAAACTTTCCATATTTCTTTTTTCATTGTTTTTTCAAATAACGCTAGAAAATCCTCTGCCCCCTTCATTGAAATTTTCTTCCCCCATGGGAAGTTTCTCCATGGAAATATCCTCCCACATAACCCCCCTCCTCAACTCTCCCTCCTTAACCAAAAAAATACCCCTGAAAACGTCTGTACACTTCCCAGTAACCATTACTATATGTAAACACAGGTCAAAGTTTGTAACTTGCAGCCCCTTCCACGGGGACTGCGGGGGAGTAAGTCGTCCCTAAAGACATAGTTACTAGGTTTTTTTTACTATGGTGAATAAAATGGCTATCTCAGACTTTTGGTAAAAAATAGCGTATAAGGGGGCCTAGGTGCCCTCCAATTTTTTTGGTCACTAAAAAGGGTACTAGATCTAAAAAAAAACAACATAAAAACAAACAAAAAACAAATAAACACGCATCCGTGATCTGTCTTCTGGCAAAAAATGCGAAATTCCACATTTTTGCAGGTAGGAGCTTGAAACTTCTATTATAAGGTTCTCTGATACACTGAATCTGATGGTGTGATTTTCGTTAAGATTGTAAGCTTTTAGGGGATGTTTCCCCTATTTTTTAATATGAAGCAAATTTTCTCATGCTCATAACTTTTGATGGGTATAACTGATCTTGATGAAACTTATATATTTAAAATCAGCATTAAAATGCAATTCTTTTGATGTAACTATTGGTATCAAAATTTAATTTTTTAGAGTTTCGATTACTATTGAACCGGGTCGCTCCTTGCTACAGTTCGTTACCACGGACTGTTTGAAAATTGATGTTTTGGTGGACATAATGGCAAAAATTAAAAATTTGTTGCGACCTAATCTCAAATTGTAACTTAAAGTGAGAACTAAATTTTTTAGTGTTGTTTAAATACGACCTTTCCCAATATTTCATGAGTAGTGGTTTGATACTATCAACCCAGGGGGAAAAACAAAAATATCAGTGCTATATTTGAAAAAAAAGGATTTTCCTTTGTTGTTCAAGGGGGGAGAGTGTAAGTCACCACTGCTCATGCAAAAAAAATTAAATAGTTTCGGGATATAGACCATGGATAATGTGCTGCTTTTTCTCTTGCCCTGAGTCCTTGGAAAGAAGGGGGTTGACAAACGCATAGTAAGTGAACCTTCAAACAATGTTGAAAAAATAAATGTCTTAAAACTTTTTTCAGATGCTTGTTTTGGAAATGATGGGTGAGGGGGGGCTTGCTGCTCTTATATCACTTTTGACTCTCGGCCGTCCTTGCCGAATGGGTTGGTGCGCTGGATCCGGGATCCCCTGTCTGAGAGGACGCGGGTTCGAATCCCGGTGTTCCCAATTCTTCAGTTTGGGACGGGGGTCAGTGGCGTGACTCTGTAAGCTTAGCCAGAGTTGACCCTGCTCTAAAAGGGTACCTGGAGAAATCTGGGGAAGGTAAACAGGAAGGGTGTGAGAAAGCACAGGATGGCTGGCCCCCAACCCCCCAATGCACTTCCTGGCTGAAGGGCCAAGAAACTGAGATCAGCACCGCCGGTACGGACTGTAAAGTCTAATGCCTATCCTTTACCTTTTTTTTACTCTCAAAAAGGGCACTATAATTTCCAATTTCAAATCAACTGAGCCCTATATGAAGCTTATTTGACCAGTCATTCCATGATTCCTCCAAGGCGTAACTTGCAACCTCTACCCCAGGATTATCGGGGAAGGAGGGGGGTATGTCAACTCCCCGGGTATTGCAGTGGTGATTTATCTCCTATTTTTACTTTTTTTGCCATGATTAGCAGGCTACTGCAACATCATTGAGAGATGTTTAATGGTTTATTTGAAAACTAATACTCATATTCATATTTAAGTGGGTTTTTTTTACAAATTTTTCATGATGACTTCATATCAAAATATATGACACCAAAAATGACATATGTTCTTTGCCATTCCTGGAGTGTAAAGGATGGGAATCAAGAAACAGGCCATTATTAAAATCTCCATTGTTGAAAACATATAGTGAAAAACTCATGGGAAAGCTGAAGAGAGATAGGACATAACATATCCAATATATTACTCAGCAAAAATTCATGTTGATCTCTTCAATTGCATCGTGAGTTAGGGTAATTTTCATCTTTTCGTAGGGTAATGCATATATTAAAAAAAACTTAACAATGATTAACTTTTCTGAAACTGAGTGTTTCTTGCGTAAGTAAAGAGTGAATTTGAAACTTGTTTTAAAGATTACTTAGTCGCAGATTGTGCAACATATCTGCAAAACTAGCTCAAATAAACTGGCACGTGATATTTCCCTGTATCTATGAAATATTAAAAAATTGAACTTTACTGAACTTGTCAGAGCTCTTTTTTTACTTTTAATGTTTAATGTCCATTTAATGTAATTAAATGGCAATTCATCGGTACGATGGTCTGTGAGAGACGATTGAGAGTTACAAATTAATCTTTCATTTTACGCAACTAATTTATAAACTTTTCCGTTCCTATGAAAGTGACCTGTTTCTTTCATTGGTTTTGCAACTGTTAATTCTTCTAGTGTAAGGATGTACCTGTAGCAAGCAGGTCTTTTTGAGCTTGTTTAGAATATATATTTGCTGCATGATCAGCGCAGCAAATATTTTTTTCTTTTTTTAATGTTTAAACTTCTTTGTTTTACTTCCATAAGAAAAACTTATTGCTTTAAAACTAATCACCTTAAAGCTTTATTCCAATGAGCAGTTCCAAAAACTTTATTCCTGAGTTGCAACCAAAGATTGAATTCTGAGATCAGGGCTAGAGATGTAATTTTTATGGGGCAAGGAGGCAACTACCTTACCTATACTTCAGTTTACCCCCTGCCCCTGCAGAAGTTTGTTTTCTTCAAAAATCTTGTGAAAATTAACATAAGCCATCATTATTCAAGCATTCAAATACATTGGTCAATTTTCTCTTGTATATCTTTATGTTTAAGGTACTATATGACTCAGTTTTCAGTTTTCACAGTCATTCTGCTTAATTTGCAAAATTGACTCTGATTTTGCCTCCCCCTTAGGATTTTGACAAAATTACGCCACTTTTCGAAGTTTGAACACTTATGTCACTGGGTAAGAATGGTGGTCAATGGTTTGAATCAAAAAGCTCAGCCAGAATAGACCCAGCTCTAAGATAAGTACCTGAAAAAAGAGGGGAAACACCGGAAATACCGGATAATTTCCCCCAACCAGGCATTGCGCTGCTGACTGTTGAACTCAAGGCATAGAATCTAGGGATGGGTACTTACGTAACGTAGACCATTGGTCAGTTTGCGAAATCATTTCTTAGTCAAAGTTCTATTCTAATCAATCATTGATCTCAATAAAAAAAATTGTCCTACTTAAGCCATTCGTATGAAGTTATTCGTACTAAAGACTTAGAACAATAAAATATTTTGAAGAACTTTTTTAAGGTGTTTTGTGCAACAAAACAATTTGAATCGCTAATTTTCATATTTTTATCTTATTTCAAGGAAAACCAGAGTTTGAAGCACAAATTTGCATATTTTCATTCATTTTTGAGCAACAATATACTTTGAAGTACATATTTGCACATTTTCATCCATTTTTGAACAACAATATATTTTGAAGCACTAATTGGTATATTTTCATCTATTTTTGAACAACAATATATTTTGAAGTATATATTTGCATATTTTCATCTTGTTTAGAGCAACAATAAACTTAGAAGATCAATTTTACATATTTTAATTTATTTTTTTTTGGGATTAACGCATTTTAAAAGATGCATTTGCATATTTCCATCTTATTTTGAGCAAACAACAAATTTTGAAGCAGACATTTGTTATATTTTTTTTTACTGTGTTTCGTGCAACAAAAAATTTGAAGTGTAAATTTCAATATTTACATCTGGTTTCAATTTAACAATCCTTTTTTATTTTTAGCTAGTTTACGGTAAAATTTATTCGAAATAAGAGTATTCAGCTCAATAAGTAAATAGAACTACAAAGAAAATTGTTTGTAGTTTCGTAAGAGCTTAAGACACAGTTGTCAACACAATCTAATTGAAATACTGCTAATAATTAAATAATAATTACTCTAGCCACATTTTCCAGGTCAGGTATGATAATGACCCAACAAATGCAGGCAGAAAACAGGAAACGTGATCTCAGTTCTTGGAAGTACTCAGAGTTAAGAGATACTATCAACAATTCCTGTGACATTGCTCTCCTCGAGGTAATATAATTGCTTAGTCTTGGGTCTAGCAGCAGGTGATATGTATGGGAGGTCCCCTTCCCCAACGTTTTCTGGTAGTTGATGAAAAAATTTTGTTCAACAAATCGATGGCACTTAGTGCCAACATTTCACTCGATAATTTTTAGGGGGTGAATGGGCTGATTTAAAACGTATGATGCAAAGCAATAACTTTCCAAATGAATAGTTTTAAAATGACAAGTTAATGTAAATGTTTTTTTCTTTTCATTTCAATGATTTCTCCGTCGTATTTAAATTATTGTAAACTAATTTTAAGTACACATTATTGAAAAGGACAAAAACAAGAAAATTAGGCAGTGGGGTTGCTTAAATAGGAGATAATCCTCAATATAAAATTAAATTCAATTGTATGCTTTTCGTTTCGATCTGATTCATTTTTCAAAAAAGGTTGTCGGCTATTTTTTGAAATTCCTAAATATTAGTTTGGAAACAAGATTTTTATATTAAAACATGAATTATAATAAGAGTAATCATTCTGGAATCAGCTATAAATGGCAATTTTTTCTCAATTGCAAGATTTTCCTATTATGTTAGGAGAAGAGAGTATGTCTGTATTAAAAATATAAATAGTAAAACAATTACAAATTTCAAAGAATTTTTTTTGGGGAGGGGAGTCGGTTTGTTTAAGTCTCAAGAACAAATAACAATAGGTGTATTTGAAAGCTATTCAGCCATATTACTAACCTGGAAATTCCAGGTCGAGAAAGTGAGTAGTTTGGAGTGATTCGGTGTAAAAATCTTTCCCTATTTAAATTTGCCTCTCTTTAAACTATTTTGTTCAGTCTTACAAAATAAGACTAATTTGCTGTAAAGACAATTTTTAAATAAACAATCTTCTAACTTTGTTGTGAAAACATCTCCAGCCATCGTCTGTTATGTAATCGTGAAGGTTCATGAAATCCTTCGTGTTTTACTGTTTTATATCATATCGAATCAGAAATTATGTAAGGATCACTAAAATAATAAATCCGTTATAGGCTTGTAAGGAAGAGTTCAGTCGTCGTCTTAAGGTCTATCATACTTGGAAAGGAAACAATTCCAAGAAAGATGTAAAAGAAGAACTGCAAAGTGAACCAAAATTGATTCTAGAGGCTGCTGATAAGGCGAGTAAGTCCGTATTATGCTTCAATTATAGTATGAAAGCAATGCTTATTAACTTTAGCCTCTCGAGACACAAATTTAAACTTAAACAAAGTTAAAACTAAATTAGAATTTATAAATCCAGATAATAAAATCTGCAAGCACCGCGACGGGGCCAGATGTAAGTTTCAAGGGACCGCCAAAGCTCTAATATATAAAAGCTCAAATATACAAATAGCTAATGAAACTTTATGCTTATTTTTTTAATTACTGATGGCTCGCGAGATAAGCTGAAAATTAGACAGTGAAAATACAATATTGAAAATATCCTACACTCTGAATTTCAACCAAAAATTAACACAGAAAAAGTTACTGGATAAAAAATTATATTGTTAGTTCTTCGTTCCAAATCAGTATTGACACCTCTATTGAATTGTAAGTATATTGCATCACAAAAAAATTGACACTTTTAGATAATGCACGTGTGCAAGAGGCCTTGTGCCTCTGTCACAAAAGAAGGTATTAGACCCATGTGCCCCCCAAAAAACTGATATTTTTTACGATTTATCCATTCTATTTAATATAAATTTTCATGACATAACTCTTTTACGTCCTCCCTTTTATTGGCTCCTTTGAATTGGACACTTTGAACATTTGCTTAGTTAGAAAAATTTTTCTTAAAGTAATCTGATTCTGAAAAGGGTTAGTGTTTGACACAATAGTAGTTTTCATAAGTTTTGGGTTTAGCGTGAACTTTCATTTTGGATTTTTCAGAAAAAAAGAAACATAGAGGATGCCTGTATTTCTCCTTTACCCTACTTGAGCTATATTTTCCCCCACTCAATTGAAATATAAGTAGTGATGTCCTTGTGGATTTCGTGATATACATAGCCGCTACTCCTTTCTTTTATTAATGACAAAAAACATGAACAGTAACCCCTTCAAGACAGAGGTGTTAATCACGTCATAGAGAATGTTTTCCACGACACGCAAGTGCATGTTACGTCTTGGGGAATGTTTTCTGAGAGATGTAGGTGTCTGTTCTGTAATTGAAGCTGAGGGTGGTGTAATTGTACGTGACTTGCTAGATTTGCTTTAGTATTATTTTTGCATTGGAAGGATAAACATCTAAATCTTATTTTTAAAAATAAGAGGGCGTGTGTACATGATAGCGTTGTAGTCCCACTGAATGCTGAGAAAAATAAATACTTAAATTATGGAACAAGTGATAATGGCAACACTATTGGATATGTATGCGTGCATTATCATGACAGTAAGAAGTTAAATTTCTTTTAAATACCGAAAAAATCCCAGTATTATAGAGGTAGATATGCAAGAGTAGCATTTCCAGAGAAGTTGTGTTGAAAGACAGCTCAAACATAAGATTTTAAGTGGACGACAAAGGACAACTTCTTGCTGATGGTAAAAAGTTCCCAGATATTATCACTCTCTTCCTACTATTACCATACTATGAAAGGTAAAGAGAAGATAGGTTTCCCCCCACAATCTCATTCAATATATCTTATCTAGGTGTCGAAAATGTTACCTATGTAGAAATAACATGGTATTAGACGTTGAAACGGCAGAACAAAATAAAATGGGTACTAGCAAAATATCCAAAAATTCAAAGGATCAGAAAATTCATTCATATTCATATTCTTCGCTGTTTGAAAGATGCATAGCCAATGTCCTGACTAATGAAATTTCTCAAGCCGAACTGGCCAGACATGACAATAAACAACAAAGAGTGATAAAACACCACAAAAAAACCTCAAATGAGACTACAGCCAGTAGAGGGGAAAGACTAAAATAACAAGGATATTTCACCTGTATCCAAACTAGGCGTCCTCAGCACAAGATAAAAAGAAAAAAACACTAAACTAAAAACAAATAAAACCACCACCAATAATAATAAATACAATTGTCTCGTTTGAGTTTTTTGTGGAGGTTTATCTCTCTTTGTTGCATACTGTAATGTCCTGACTTTACAGTTTATGAACTATTATTAACAATGATAAGCATATTGTTAGTGCTTTGAATACGGTTGAGGAAATCCAAGGGTATACAATGTGATTTGTGTTTGGACACATACGGATCCGAATTGAATACATCGATTATTTGATTTGTATTCATTGTGCCAAGTCTAATAGAACACTGTCATTAGGGGTAATTTTCAAATAGGTTTCAAATTGATTTAGTGAGATTGATACAATACTCTCCTCCAATTATTCAACAAAGGTACATTCTAAGCGTACTGCACCCGTTCGGAAAATATTCATATCTTGAGTACCGGACAAATCCAATACAATGATACCATGAGTTTGTGCAAACATTTTTTCGGTTATACCATTTCCAAATAGCTATGAATCACAATCAAGGGATTGCACTTAAGTTTACTTGAATATTAACAAATAAACTAATTTGGTTTAGTTTAATTTGTTTTAAACTAATTTGTTTTAATTTAAATTTACTTAAGCTAGGATAATATCTATCCCTATTTTTATCAACCCGGGTGTTAAAATCTCGTGATAAAAACTCCATATTTCTACCTGGGACCCTGTCTGTTTACTCCTGTAATTGCATGTAAAATTCTTTTGGATGACTAGTATCTCCATCAGTCGGTTCAACAGAGGAATAAACTGCTATAACTGATACCTTTAACTTTTAAGAAATAAAATGAGCAATTAGTATTCTATTATTAATACCTTCCTGTAAACAAGACTTAGTAGCGTCCCTGTTCATCATACATAAAAAAACTATTTTTTTTAACTGAAAGTAAGGAGTGACATTAAAACCTAAAACGAACAGAAATTACTCCGTATATGAAATGGGTTGTCCCCTCCGCAATCCCTCGCTCTTTACGCTAAAGCTTTTAATTGTTTTAACAAGCAGAATTGTGGCAAAGAGTCAAACTTTAGCGTAAAGAGCGAGGGATTGCGGAGGGGACAACCCATTTCATATACGGAGTAATTTCAGTTCGTTTGAAGTTTTAATGTCGCTTCTTACTTTCAGTTAAAAAAACTAGTTTTTCCTTTGTAATTTCTGAACATTTTGAATTAATGCATTTTGGAATTTGGCTCTCCACACATAAATTATTAAAATGAAATTTGTATATTAATTCCTTTTTTGGCTAAATGGCTTTCTCTTAGTTTTGATCAAACGATTTTGAGAAATAAGGGATGGGGAAGGAGGCCTAGTTGCCATGCAATTTTTCGGTTACATAAAAAGGCAATTAAAATATACGGGTAAAAAATATACGTAACTTAAGAATTAACTTACGTAACAAACTTTTATATTCTTAAATTTTTATTATGTATATGAGGGGATTTGTACCCTCGTTAATACCTCGCTCTTTACACTAAATCGTAAGTTTTGTCCCAATTCTTTAAGAATGACCCCTGAATCAGAAAGGCCGTAGAATAAATAGTTGAAATTACTAAGAATACTATAGCATAAAGAGCGAGGTATTTATCTCCTCCTAAATACCTCACTCTTTATGCTAAAGTATTTTTAGAACCCCTCATATGCGTAATAATCTCTGTTCATTTTAAGTTTCAATGCTACTCCCTACTTTCAATTGAAAAAACTTTTTCATGTTTATTTTTGATTGTTTTTTTGTAGTAATTTTAGAAAATCCTGCGCCCTTTTCATTGAATTTCTGTTACCCCATGACATATTTCTCCAAGGAAAGATCCTCCCACATATATCCCTCCCCTCAACTCTACCCCCAAAACCAAAAAAATCCCCTGAAAACGTCTGTACACTTCCCAATAACCATTATTATATGTATTAAATAAAAAAAACTAATTTTTTTAGCTGAAAGTAAGGAGCGACATTAAAACTTAAAACGAACAGAGATTACTCCGTATATGAAATGAGTTGTCCCCTCCGCAATGCCTCGCTCTTTACGCTAAAGCTTTTAATTCTTATAAAAAGCAGAATTGTGGCAAAGAGTCAAGTTTTTAATTGTTTTAAAAAGTAGAATTGTGGCAAAGAGTCAAACTTCGAGATTCTAAGACTCTTAGGGGGTGTTTTCCCCTATTTTCTAAAATAAGGCAAATTTTTTCAGGCTCGTAACTTTTGATGACAACGACTAAATTTGATGAAACTTATATATTTAAAATCAGCATAAAAATCCTTTTGATGTATGTATTTTAGTATCAAAATTCCGTTTTTTAGAGTCTCGTTAACTATTGAGCCAGGTCGCTCCTTACTACAGTTCGTTACCACGAACTGTTTGATAAGCCCTTTTCCCTGTCTATTTACCCCATCCTTCTTGCCTGAATAATCAAATTCTATGTGTATTATCAGGAGTATTATTACCCCTAGGATATGAGTTTCTGAAACTCCTAATATGTCCAATTCAAATCGTCTCAGTTTGTCAGTCAAAATGTCAGTACGATAGTTATTTCTTAACGCTGTAACATTAAAAATTCAAATTTTCATTTTCTTTTAATTACTGAAATTATTTTGGCCTCAGAAAAAGCAATGATCCAAGATACCTGTGCCAAGCAGGGATCAACATATCTTCTCAAGTCTACAATTAAGCAATTAAGCCGGCTTAGAACTGCACCGTAAGAAACCTCCAGTATGAGTGGACGCTTTGTGCAATCCTGGGCCCATCTTGGTCACAACGTAGTTTTTAGCAATTAGCGACGTTCTTCGATCAACAAAAGCCAAAATTCTGCACAGTCAGTCCCAATCCTATTACCTCCGACTCATTATATATGCATGTCTGCAAAGATTATGCTACTACGGAGATGCAGCCCATAGCAAATAAATTACCTATTATTACTATTAATTAGCTATTAGTATTATTCAGTAATTAGAATCCCGTGCGAATGCTGTGTCGTTTACTAGACTACATTTTTCTCGAGGGCCACCACTCCTCAAATAGGGATGTAGTTGCACGCAAGGTCCCAGTCTTGGAGGTACCCCAAAAGGGTCCCTTTGCAGAGGCCTTTGTCCTTAGATCTGGATATTATGAACTGCCATTGGTGTCCTCCTATAGAGAATCTTCCCACAATGGTGTTCTGTGTCACCATACAAATTATCCCATAGCTGGGAGAAAATTTGTAACCCATGTAACGTGTAGACACGCTGTTGGGCCCTGCTGAGTTTACATTTGAGGGGTCTTCTTACTCCTTCAACTGTATTTATGGCCTGGGTGAGCGTGCTACAATTTCTATTATGGATCCCTAGGGACAAGGTCCCCCCATTTGGTCCGTGCCTCATACCTTTAGGGTGTTACACTATCACCACCTGGGGAAAAACTGAGTGGCTTGGGGGGTTTACATTATGTAGTGACAAAATTATTTGTGAAAGAATGGTTTGTTAAAGAGATTACTTAAGTGATTTGACAAAAAACATACTTATATAGTCACATTTATTTAGCTTTAAATATGAGCAATAAATATTTAATAGTCATTAATTGTGTTTGACTTTTGGCATATTACCATTATGAACTGATTTCCTGAAAGCATTAGATAATTTTCTTTAAAAAATATTCGAAAAATCAAACTTAATAAAATTAAAAATTTAAATTAAAAAATATTATTAAAGTACACTAAATTCTTAAAAATATTAAAAAAAAGTAATTTATGAATATTTTTTTAAAAGTAATTTCAAACATTGTTTCAACTAATGTTTCGACAATGTTCTGTTTCAAACAATCAAACAAATTTAGAGAATATTTTACGTCTGCTTACATTTTTGAGAAGAAAATGTTTTGAAAATATTTAAGGATTGAATTAGTCCCATTTCGTTCTCTGTTTTCTTTAGTTTTTATTATAACATTTAATAGGGTCGGCCACATTTTGGGTGCTTGATAAGTCACCACTACTTAGCCCCCTTTAATCAATAAATTTTAAGAAACTATCGAGACTTCGCTGGAAAAGATCAGCAGGTATGTTTGCAAGGATTCCTTTCAAGGGGAGAGGAGGGGTAGGATGCTCACATAATAATAAAAAACATAAATAAATAAAAGCTAAATTGTTCGAAAAATATAGAAAAATACAGGGACAATCTTATTATTTTATTCTTTGTTTTTCAATCAAAATGAAGGCATTTCTGCAAATTCTAACTACCTAAATATTCCAATGGCCAAATCCAAAAATAATTGAAAATTGACAAAATGACAGCCAAATGGTTCAAACAGTATGGACAGTCTTGCACATTTCACTTGATCATCAGATGAGGACATCACATAGCGATTTCTGCAACATAGCAATAGTCACGTGCACACTTCATTATGTCAATTACATCAGCCAACTCAGTTATTCATTACGCGTGAAAGGTTACAACCCCCCATTACCCGATAAAAATTGATATTTTGCTATAAACGTGTTACTAAATATCTATTTATTTATGTTTTTATTTCAATATGTTATGTCAATATGTTATGTTTTTTTTTCAATATGTATTTCTCGTATATTGGTAGTGTCAGAGTCCGTTTTATATTCATATCAAATAGCCATACCGCTCAATTTATTACAGCATTATAGTACTTCAATATGAATTATATATAACTTGCATAATTTGAAAGATTGTTGCTTGTGCTCACCAGCCTCCCGTTTATGTAGACACTGATTTATCTAAAAAAAAATGTGTAGTAAACAATTTTCATATGATAACCCCTCGGTGGCATTTGGTTTTTCATTATTAGATTTTTTACAATAACATCTAAATCTATAAATATGGAGGTCAACTCTAATAAATAATCTTCACTGGAAAAAATTTGAAAATGTAAGTTTTCAGAGAGCAGATATTTCGGATAAAATTATTAACTATGTTTTATAATCACATCAATATTTTCCGCATTGAAAATATTTAGAGATTAGTGAAAACATTTATGTTATAAATAACCATTTCTAGGAAAAGAAATCCTTTTTTGATCTAATAATTTATACCTTCAGGCTCTTTTTTGACAAGAGCGATGTTTGACGTTTCTAGCCTGAGTAAAGACTGATGAGGTGTTTCTCTCCCTTTTTAAACCGTTTTCGCTTTGTTGTGATTTTAATCGCTTGCCGAGCGGTCACGCGCCACACCTGAAATTTTGTGTAATACTTTCTTTAAAATCCTTCCCATAGCCCAACTGATTTTAATCGCTCACCGAGAGATCGCAAGCCTCTCTTGAGATTTTGTGTAATACTTTCTTTGAATTTCTTCCCATAGCCCCATACTTGTAGAGCAGAGGACGAAAAATCCACGGCAACCGGTGCAATATATGGTTTAGCCAGGGGTAGTGCAGAGCAAAGCAATTCTATGACCCAGTTGTTGGGGTCCAACAGTAGCAACAATGCATTCAGTGCCAGGACCAACAAAAGTTTTTTTTTCTGTTAACCATTTTACTGAATGGGCCGAAAATGACATGTAATCACAGCCAAACCTTTTTTTGTTGCTAGAGGGTCGCCCAATCAACTTCTTAATGTTAGCTGACAGAGCTCAAAATTTGGAGTGTTTGCTGAAATATATTGAAGGTGCTTTATACTATAGAGGTAAATTTATTCCTGAGTGATTTTCGTTCAATAGGACGTAGGAGGGGGACAATGCTATTGCCAACTCTCAATGTTTCATAGAGTGGAGCGTAAAGAAATACAAAATTTTCAGACAAGAAGCATGAAGCATAGTCAATAAAAATAACTTGATCCATGTCACTGGTGTTTCCAGCGTTTTGACCATTAATTATACTTTGTTTGAAACTGAGTACATCTCTTAAATTATCATTGAGAATAAGCTTCTCATTGTCAATGAAGTAATTAATGTTTATCTTGCCTTGATCCATTGAATTGTTAAAGTGGATTGTATCATTCTTAGGAGCGAAGATTTTTCTACTGATAGCATGATGAAAATCAGTCATACTATCATATTCCTTGTATGGTAATGTGATGATTGGATATTGAACCGAGTTCATTGATTCTATCCATTCCTCACTAACTAGCGGCCAATCATGAGGTCTTACTTTAAACTCATATGCACAATCCTTTCTTAGGATACTATATGTATTTTTCAGAATACGATCAACAAGAGTAACTTCTTACCTGCCCTCAAATTTAATGGTGGGGGAGAGTTTTGTCCAAACATCCCTTGTTTTGTTCAAAACATCATACAGGGGTCAGAGACATTGGATATGAATGTCAGACAGCAATAATTCGGCATTGTGAACGTCTTCAGTGCCAACTCAAGAATAAAAATCAGAGTTGTATCCTAGTCAATGAACAAGCAGCTGTTACTTACCCTTAAGACTTCGACTCTTCAATATATTTTTAATTTGATATATTTCTTTATTTTAAATTTTTGTGATTCATAATCGTACCCCCCATCCCCCAAGAATGTCATCATATTTCATAGCACGTGGAAGATTCGTTGCAGGCTTAGTGTCTAAGACTTTTGACACTTTAAAAGTTTAGTGGACGAAAAGTAATTCCGCTTTTCAAAAATTTTAGTAGTTCAATTGATTTGAACTGCAAGACCAACATTAAATTTTGTCTTCATAACCTTTTCATAGGAATACTATTTAAGAAATATGTCAAGTAAATTATTACTGTGACAAATATCAACAGGACTATGATTACATAAGGACCATTGAAGAGGTTAATTATAAATGAACATGATTTTATCTAAAACGTGAAAAAAAGCAGCAGTATTTTTCTATCTACAATATCTCTAGTTTAAAAGTTGAATTTTGTATATCAAAAGTTCAGGCACTGCCACCTTTACAGGGCTATGAATATAATAGAGTATTGTATTATATTTCAATAAAGCCTTTTTTACATCTTTTTTAACAAATTCACTTCCCCGATTAGTTTGAGTTTTTCTATAGGAATCTTGTTGCGAGATAGATTTAAGGGCTTGAGCAACCTCTTCGCCTCTCTTTCAACGCAATGGAACGGCATAGACATTGCAATTAAAACACAGATTGGAAGTAAAACATACTTGTAAGGGTTATTGTGACGTATTTGAATCTCTTCTAGAGTTAAAAAATCTGCTTGTAAAATATACAAGGGGGAAAGGCTTTATTTTTTCGATAGTGATCATCGCAAAATTTAAGATTTTGACGAAGAGTATAGCTGGGTTCATTCTTTAAATACTTTGTCACCAAATTCTTTTCAACTCCAGCGACTCAAGCAAGTGTGGTAGGGGAACTTCAACTTTTCGCTTCGCCAATATTTTCATGAAAATGTTTCAAAACTTGAGCCATTTAGAATGTAAACGCGGTTTGAAGCGTCCGTTACGCTTTTGCATACTAAATGCGATAAAAATACGCTTTCAATTAAAACCGTTTAAATCATTACTCCCACTTGGCATCCTATTCATAAGCGATATGTCTTTTGACATTTATCCATATTCCTCAATCGATTTAAAATATCTTTATTCCCAATAAGACTTTTTGAAGAATTTGATGACTATAGAAATTCATACAAAATTACAAAATGACTATCAAATGATTCAAGTCTCTTACGATTTGAAATTAAATCTGATACTAAATCAATTAAATTGCAACTCTTGCTAGGCAATAAAACTTCGGTCTTACTGCCGACAAGTTGTACCTGTTCATTTTCAGCGATATAAATCAAGATTCTTTTGCCTTACTCCCTCTAGGAATGATTCATCAGTTCTACAAAACTTGATAAACCTTTAGATAAATCTTTTTCTTGTTTTGAAACTTTCAAAGATTCAAAACTGTCAGAAGTATGAAGTTGATCAATAAAATTTACTTTGAGCGGTCTTTCACGATAAGGTATAAGGTCCATCGACACTTCGAAGGGTATTTTGAAGCAAAATTAGTTTTTCATCATTGCAATTAATTGATTGTTAATAAATCTATCAAGTTTGTCGTCAAAAGGCTCTTTTGGTGAAAGTTTAATTGACATAAATTTTTAGGGTTTATCTATCTCTGGAAGATAGTGTTTACAAATCCTACGATTATCGGCAGTAGTAATGAAAGGAAACTACTATCCGCTTGTACAAATCGCTAGAGCACGTACAAAAGAACGATTTCGCTTTGTCTGTTGCCTAATACCCTTTTGCAGTTGAACATCACCTTCAGTTAAATTTAAAAAAAGCTCAGATATGAGACTAATGAGATGAGCTCATTGTCAATACCGCAATTGAGTATAGCCTTCCTAAGTTACGGTTTTGAATTACCTAGGACAAAAAGTAAATGTTTGTTTTAACGTAAGCTCCTTCGGTGTCATGACGATGACTAATGACCGTTATTACCGTTCATGGGTAGATATATGGTAATTTTATTATCAAAAATATCCTTGACCTCAAGTAACTCTTTGGATGTGTTTTGATTGTGATCCAATAGAATGTATCCATAAGGTTTAAGAGTAGCTTGATGTCATGCCAAAAGTATAAATCTCGGTTCACCAGGATATATTTGCTTGTTTAAACTTATCAATATTTTCAAAAATGTCTCTGGTTGACTCTTTGCAGTAGTCCCAGAGACCATCTAAGTTTAGCTCAATTGTGCCTGTTTCATGCAACCTAACGAAAGGATACTGTTTATTGTATATTTATTGACGCTCCTAAGTTTTTCTAATGTGCGTGCCATGCCATTGAATTACCATAAATTATCCTTAATTAGACTGTTTTCACCTGAGTTAACTATGGCACCATCTTTTTTTGCAAAACTCATAGCATTAAATTTGCTCAGAAGAACACCAGCTGACAGACCACTGCCCCGAGAGTTTCTGTCTAACCGTAAGAAGCAGAAATGATGTTGTAAGCGTGGCAGCAAATGAGGTCAGTGGATGATCCCAGTGGTCGTGTCATTAAAAAAAACCAGTCATGCTCCAAAAACCAAACCGTTTCAATGTGTCCTTTTTTAGATAGACTGCAAAACAAATGCTAATATGCCATCTCTTATTCCTTTCAATCAAGCTCCAATATGTTCGGCTAGTAGTGCTTAGACCCCCCCCCCCACCTATCAAGGGTCAGTGACTTTTAATTTGAAAAATTGAATGCGAATTTTTTCGTTATAAATTACCAGTCATTATGTAACAAAATGGAAGAATTTGAAGTTACCATCCGTTAAAACAGTATCCCAGTTATTACAGTTAGAGGAACGTAGGACTTTGATAGGTTCTCAGGTTGCATGACAGGCTAAGAAATTTTCCTGAGCACACTTGCTGATCGAGGTGAACATAGACTTGGTGGAGGTGTTACCATATACATAAGGAAAGAGACCCCTGTAAATAATTACCGGAATTATTTGATCCAGCTGATGAAGTAATCTGGGCTATCTGCAAACCAAAATTTTCTCCCCGTCGTTTTCTTGTATTATAGTCACTTCAGTATATTACCCAAAAAGTGCCAGAAACCGGGGTGACTTGGTTTTCACCTCCAAACGACTATCGATCACCTGAAAAGTATATACAGCAGCCCACCTTTTATTATAGTATGAGACTTTAACCAGATCAAGAAGAGTTGGTTATCATCTTGCTTGTCTTTAAAACAAGTAGTGCATATACCCACCCACTCTCCAGGTAGCATATTTGTATGTCAGACCACAATGCAGTTCTGTGAAAAGTAAGATAGTTCTTACCAAAGCCCAAACTAACCCGTGTCACTGTGTGCCCTTGTACGGATTCGGCCATCTGTGAATACGCTCGATGGATTGGCACCTATGGCTTTCCTGAGGTGCACAGTAATAAGTCCATACATACTAAGCATCCAATTTCAACGCCACTTTATACTGTAAATACCTTGAGATCTTTACAGCAAGATTATTTGCTGTTAGTGAGTACGATAAAACCATGCATCTCTCCAGCTAACAAATCTCTTATAAAAGAGAGGTCTCGTCCTCTACTCCTTTGGTGATATTATCAACGGTAAGAAATTGCGAAATGAATTAGTCTCTTGGGTAGAGAAAGGTGATACTCCTTTTTGGGTAGAGAAAGGTGATACTCCTTTTTGGGTAGACAAAGGTGAGAGCTACGGTTGTGAAACAATGTTCTACCAGTAACTTACTTCAGACCCCAAAAAGTGGCACAGCGCTGTGAAAAAAGTGGCCAAACAAGCTTCTGACAGCAGTGTAAAGATCAGCAATAATGATGTGTCTTTAATCAGTGCAGAAGAAGTGAGCTAATTCTTCACCAGGATCTGCACTACCTATCCGCCCATTACGGCTGATGAAAAGTCCACTATACTTGAAAAATTTGAGCCTGAGAGCGACATAATTGTCAGTGAGTTCAAAGTTTACATGGAATTATGGAAGATTAAACCAAATGCATCTTCTTACCCTGGTGAATTACCTGTCAAATTGCTACGCAAATATACAGCTTTCATAGTATTACCGCTACCCATCATCCTAAGCACGTGTTTTGCTCCCGGCTATTACCCGTCACAGTAGAAATGGGCCTATATTAGAGTTATCCCTAAAAAGCACCCCCTAGTACATGCAACAATATCCGTCCATTCTCACTTACACCTGGTTTGGTGAAAGAAACGGAGGCCTTCATGTTCAAGTCTCTTCTGAAACAAATACATGGGTGTATTGATGATTTCCACTACGGTGGGCTCCCCAAGTGTAGCACTACGATCTCTTAGTACAGATGTTTGACTGCGTCCTCCAATGACTCAAAAAAGGTAGCTGTTTCGTCGACATTTGCGCAGTGGATTTCAGAAAAGGCCTTTGACCTAGTCTGCCGCTTGACTGCAGGCATGAGTTTCCTGGAAATGGGTGCCAAAAGACGCATCCTTGGTCTTGTACTTGACTTCTTAACTGGCCAAAAACAGGAAGTCTTTGCACTCCATGAATGCAATTCTGATTCATCATGGTCAGATACTTCTTAGGGGGCACCACAAGGTACAAAATTAGCCTGAATAAATTTCTTGGCGGTAATTACCTCCCTCCCTAGTTATCACGACGACCGTTACAAGTTTATAGATGATCTGTCCATAGTACTCGCTTGCCTAGTCGAAAACACAATCGTAACAAAACAGCTTTCAGACCAGTTACTTAATCAGCTAAAGACCGAATGCTCAAGTCATGACCTTACCATCAACGTAGCAAAGTCAAAGATAATTCGTTTCAAGCCTCTGAAGCGGAATTTAGATATGCTTCTTGTCCCTTTCGTGACTGTGAGCGAAATGAAAATCTTAGGAGTAACTTTCACTAGTAGCTCTATTTTCAGAGCCAAAATTAATTCAAGCGTCCACAAGGCTAATACAAGCCTTCAGACACTTACCAAAATGAGGCGTTTAGGGCGTAATACTGAAAGTCTTCTCCATGTCCACATGTATAATGTTCGCCCGCTGCTCGAGTACACGTACCCGGTGCAGGGTCTATCTGCTATCCGCACAGCGTACCTATTACGTGACAGAGAATCCGTCCAAAAAAGTGTAACAAGGATTGTACTCTGTAACCATGATATACCTTATGATTAATTTCTCGCGAAACTGAATTAATCTCCACTTAAAGTCCGACTTAAAAACCTAATTCTGCAATTTGGAAAATCTTTCCAGGCAAGAAAATCTTTCATGTCAGGAGACATGAGTAAGTCAAGTCATTACTGAAAATTAAAAAAAAAATTGAAGAAGGAAAACGAGGATATTTCCAGCCAATGAAAAAAGGAAGGATAAACATGCAGATGTTTCGTTCGGGACCTAAATGCAAAGTGAAAACAAAACAAACCTCAATAAACGAAACACTAAATTAAAATAGACCAAAACCAAAGGTAGTCTCCATTGCTGTCGAACAAGGAAATCTAGTTGAAAGCGAATTCAGTATGGTGGGCATCATGTATGCCAAACAGGTGGTGAAGGGGAAGCCTCAAAAGCCTGTTGGGATATTGTAGAAGAACTAACCGTTCGTTTTTGAAAGTGGCGTTTAAAAGATACGGTTCCAGAACCCGAAACTGATGTTGTGGAAAGTTGTGCTAGCGCTTGCTATAAAAGTATTTTATCTTTTTGGTTGAGTTGCAGTATTGCTCGGAGAATAAAAGGTTTATAGAGGCAAAACTGAGGGAGAACAAAAGAAGAGCAATTGGACACGCCTGAATCAGGGAATATAACCTGTAAAATTTTTATAATAATAAAAAAAATATGTAGAACAGTGTTTCGGTTTTTATATGAGACTTTACGATGAGACTTACGATGCCTCTCGTAAATTTCTTGACACTATTTTAACATTATAGCAGAATTTCCTTACTTCTGATCATTTGCGTAAATTTTTTTCAGCTACTCAAGGGAGAGCTCAGATGTTTTCCAGTTTAAAATTATGATGGCAGGGGGTTGTGAACTAAGATATTTTGCACAGGGGGTATCGAAGGTAAGATTAAAGTGGCAGAGTGCTTTTATATAGTCAGCAAAAACATGAAGAAACTTCGAACTGTAACCTGTAAACTGTAAAATCAGGGAATGTAACCTGGAAGGTAACCTGAATCAGGGAATATAGCTAAAAAAAAAAATATTTGATATTGTTAGTGCAAGGGAAATAAAATCGGAAATTTCAAGATAGCCTTTGCAGTATTAGCAGAGTTTTTAACTAGTTTTCTTATTCATTTAAATTGTCAAAGGTGTTTTCTATAGGGTGTTGGCTTGTGAGATGTTTCAAACAGGCTAAATTGGCTACTTAGGTCTACTTTTGCAGTATTAGCAGAGTTTTTAACTAGTTTTCTTATTCATTTAAATTGTCAAAGGTGTTTTCTATAGGGTGTTGGCTTGTGAGATGTTTCAAACAGGCTAAATTGGATACTTAGGTCTACTTTTGCAGTATTAGCAGAGTTTTTATCTAGTTTTCTTATTCATTTAAATTGTCAAAGGTGTTTTCTATAGGGTGTTGGCTTGTGAGATGTTTCAAACAGGCTAAATTGGCTACTTAGGTCTACTTTTGCAGTATTAGCAGAGTTTTTAACTAGTTTTCTTATTCATTTAAATTGTCAAAGGTGTTTTCTATAGGGTGTTGGCTTGTGAGATGTTTCAAACAGGCTAAATTGGATACTTAGGTCTACTTTTGCAGTATTAGCAGAGTTTTTAACTAGTTTTCTTATTCATTTAAATTGTCAAAGGTGTTTTTCTATAGGGTGTCGGCTCGTGAGATGCTTCAAACAGGCCAAATTGGCTACTTAGGTCTACTTTTGCAGTATTAGCTGAGTTTTTAACTAGTTTTCTTATTCATTTAAATTGTCAAAGGTGTTTTCTATAGGGTGTTGGCTTGTGAGATGTTTCAAACAGGCTAAATTGGATACTTAGGTCTACTTTTGCAGTATTAGCAGAGTTTTTAACTAGTTTTCTTATTCATTTAAATTGTCAAAGGTGTTTTTCTATAGGGTGTCGGCTTGTGAGATGCTTCAAACAGGCTAAATTGGCTACTTAGGTCTACTTTTGCAGTATTAGCAGAGTTTTTAACTAGTTTTCTTATTCATTTAAATTGTCAAAGGTGTTTTCTATAGGGTGTTGGCTTGTGAGATGTTTCAAACAGGCTAAATTGGATACTTAGGTCTACTTTTGCAGTATTAGCAGAGTCTCTAATAAGTTTTCTTCTTCATTTAAATTCTCAAAGGTGTTTTCTATAGGGTGTTGGCTTGTGAGATGTTTCAAACAGGCTAAATTGGCTACTTAGGTCTACTTTTGCAGTATCAGCAGAATTTCTAATAAGTTTTCTTATTCATTTAAATTATCAAAGGTGTTTTTTATAAGGTGTTGGCTTGTGAGATGTTTCAGACAGGCTAAATTGGCTACTTAGGTCTACTTTTGTAGTACCAGCAGAATTTCTAATTCTGCACATACATTTCAAGTAAGAAAAATACTTATCTCTATAGTCAGAATTGCATCCTGAATCCAAAGTTATTGTGCATTTGCATCAGAAAGGAAATTAATATTCACCATATACAGACCTAGCCTATACCAATTCAGGGTATATATTTGCACGTTAGTGAGTATATGTGTATGTATGTGTATGTGTATGTATATGTGTATGTATGTGTGTATGTATATGTATGTATATGTATATATATATATATATATATATATATATATATATATATATATATATATATATATATATATATATATATGTATATATGTAAGCCCTATAGATAGGTAGAGTAGCTCCATAGGAGACTTAGGCCAAGTAGGACCTTGTCCCAGTGGGGCCCATAATAGAAACTGAGAAACCCTCCCCTGGGGGTCATAATTTCAGGTGGAGGAGGAAGAAGGCCCCTCAAATGTACACTCGGCAGGGCCAACTGCCGTGTTCACGCGTCAGATGAGTTACAAACCTTCTCCCAGTAATGGGTTAAATTGCATGGTGAAGCAGAACACCATCGTGGGAGGATCCTCTATAGGAGGACAACTGCGGCAGGGCGTAAGATCCAGATTTATGGACAACGGCCTCTGTAAAGGGCTGCCTCGACCCTTTCGGGGTACCTGCAAGACTGGGAAACTTGCGGTCAATTTTTCCCACTTGAGGAGTGGCGCCCCTCGAGGAAATTATAGCCTAGTAAACAACACAGCACTCGTACGGGATTCTGATTATTGGATAATTTTCTGGGCTTGGTTTGTTTTGATGGGCGTTTTCGGGCTGAAAAACCTCTTCCTAGCTAATTTATCTACTATGGGCTGCCTCCCCGTAGTAGCATACTATTTGTAGGCATGAATATATAATGAGTCGGAGGTAATAGGCTTGAGATCGTCAGTGCAGGATATCAACTCTTGTTGATAGAAGAGCATCACCAAGTGCTGAAAACCATGTTGTGACCAAGATGGGCCCAGGATTGCACAAAGCCTCCAACTTACTGGAGGTCCCAGGGACTTCTTGCTGTCCGGTTCTAAGCCGGCTTAAGCGCTTCGGTGTAGACTTGAGAAGATATGTTGGTCCCCATCCTGCACTGGTATCCGGGATCACTGCTTTTTTTGAGGCCAAAATAATTTCAAAGATTTAAAGAACATGAAAATTGGAACTTGGAATGTTACGACGTTAAAAAATGACTATCGCATCGACATTTTGACTGACGAATTCAGACGGTTTGAACTGGATTTATTAGGAGTTTCAGAAACTCATATCCCAGGGGTAGGAAGCATGAAATTAGGTGACATAGAATTTGTTTACTCAGGAAGGAAGGATGGGGTACATAGACAGGGAGTAGGGCTCATGATGAATAAGGAAGCTGCTAAGTCTTGTTTAGGCTGGGAAGGTATTAATAATAGAATACTAATTGCTCATTTTATGACTAAAAAGCTTAGGGTATCAGTTATAGTAGTATATGCCCCCATTGAACCAACTGATGGAGATACTAGTGACTCAGATGAATTTTACTTACAGTTACAGGAGCAAATAGATAGGGTTACCAGGTAGAAATATGGTGTTTTTGCTAGGAGATTTTAATGCCCAGGTTGGTAGAAATAGGGATAGATGGTATCCTAGCCTAGGTAATTTTGGTGTAGGAAAAGAAAACAGTAATGGCTATAGGCTTTTGCAATTTTGTAGGTATAACAACCTAGTTATAACCAATACGGTGTTTGGTCACAAAATGGCCCATAAGTTGACATGGTATTCACGTGATGGTAAGACAGCAAACCTTATTGATTATGTTATTGTAAACAGAAGACTAGCAGGATCAATACAAGATACTAGGGTGTATAGGAGTGCCGTTATTGATGTTAAAAGTAAAGATCACCATCTAGTAGTGTCTAAGGTTAATTTAAAGCTGAAATTTCGGAAGAGTAACTCCCTCCCGGAAAGTTATGATGTTGGTAGACTTCAGGATGAAAATTTGAGAAAAAAATTCCAGGAACAGTTGAGTACTAAACTTGAGGGTTTAAAATTTGACAATGTGGAAGATGGATGGAATAATTTCAGAAAAACAATTTGTGAAGTTGCTGATGGTGTCCTAGGGAAGAGTGCTAAGACAGCAACTAGGAATATTAGTGAAAAAGCTTTAGGTTTAATAGAGAGTAGAAGGGGTTTGTATAAGAATTATCTGAGCGATAGGTCGTATGAAAACAAAAGGAATGTAAAGAAAGTGGAGAAAGCATTAAAATATGAACTAAGGAGATGTGAAATGGAGGCGATGGATAAAATTGCTGAGGATCTGGAAGATGCGGCTAGACGGCATAATAGTAAAATATTATACTGGCATGTTAATAAATTGAAAGGGAGTAGCCGATCCGGACTAGTCCCAGTTAAAGATAGAAATGGGGTCACAATTAGTGATAAGGAAAAAGTTAAAGAAAGATGGGTGGAACATTTTGAGAATGTGCTAAACCGAGATACAGTTGCAGGAAAAGATATAGATGAAAATGAAAAAGTTTGTGATACCTTGGATGTGAAGGAAGATTTGTTTAGTGAGGAAGAATTAGCGACAGTACTAGAAGGATTAAAAAATAATAAGACCCCAGGTGCTGATAGTATGATTAATGAGTTCCTTAAATATGGTGGCTCTGAGGTTAGGAATAAGCTACTGAAGATTATGAACATGATTTTTGAAAAAGGGGAAGTACCCAATGATTTTAGGAAAACCTTAATTAAACCACTGTATAAGAAAGGTGACAAGAGTGAATGTCGGAATTATCGAGGCATTAGTCTGGTCTCTGTAGGTAGCAAATTACTGAGTAATATGATACTTTTTAGACTGAGACATGCTGTAGACAAAGTTTTAAGGGAAGAACAATGCGGTTTTAGAAAAGGTAGAGGATGTGTCGACCATGTTTTCACTCTTAGGTTAATAATTGAGAAGTCCCTTCGTTGTCAAACACCTTTGGTCCTTAGTTTTATCGATTATGAGCAAGCTTTCGATTCTGTTGATAGAACAGCGTTAACAAAGGTCTTATCGTTATATGGTATACCAGGAAAATACATTAAAGTGATTTGCGCTATATACGAGAATAATACTGCTGCGGTTAAGGTAGGAAATGAGGTTAGCAACTGGTTTTGTATTAAATCAGGAGTTAAGCAGGGTTGTGTTCTATCCCCCTTTATATGGATCATTTTGATGGACTTCGTCTTAAGGAGCACAGGAAAGGCAATTGGAGACCATGGAATCAAATGGGGAGGAAGAACGCTCCTGGACTTAGATTATGCTGATGATTTAAGCATATTAGATGAAAGTGTGAGCAAAATGAATGAATTTTTAGAGGTTTTACGAGTTCAGGGTGCTAAAATAGGCTTGAAAATTAATGTTAAGAAGACTAAGTCACTAAGGTTAGGAATAAGTGAAGATGAACAGGTGACCTTAGGTAACGAAAAGATTGATCAGGTTGGGAGCTTCAGTTACCTTGGTAGTATTATTAGTAAAGATGGTGGGAGCAGTGAAGATGTTAAAAGTAGAATAGCTAAAGCTCAGGGTGTTTTTTCAAAGTTAAAAAAAGTTTGGAAGAATAGAAAGATAAGCCTACAAACCAAGATTAGAATATTGGAAGCTACAGTGATGACAGTGGTCAAATATGGCTCTGAAGCATGGACACTCCGAAAAGCAGATGAAAATTTACTAGATGTTTTCCAGAGAAATTGCCTACGGATTGTTCTGGGTACCCGGCTGACTGACCGTATTTCAAACAGTAGGTTGTACGAAAAGTGTGGTTCAATCCCGCTTTCTGGGGCTATAATGAAAGAAAGGTTGAGATGGCTAGGCCACGTTCTACGGATGAAGGATGACAGATTACCGAAGATTGTCCTTTTTGGCCAACCGTCTGGGGCTACACGGAAAGCAGGTCGTCCTTGTCTGGGTTGGGAGGATGTCATAAATAAGGATTTAAAGGAAATGGGAACTTCCTGGGAGGGTGTAAAGAGGGAGGCTTTAAATAGATTAGGTTGGAGGAGGAGCGTACGTAGCTGTGTTGGCCTCAGGCGGCTTGGTGCTGCAGTGAGTTATTAGTAGTAGTAGTTTCCAGGCAAATATTAGTCACCAATAACTCAATCACCAATCGAACCCACCCCTCCCAATTGTCGATTTCGGTTAAAAAATAAATATTTACCCCATAAATTACGAACTATTCGTTACGCCAAGTCATTTGCGCCTTTCTTCCCACCGATTTTCAATGCTGAGATGTATTGTTTGACTTTGTTTAAATGTAAGAATTTGTAAAACACTAAATTTAGCTAGGCGTTGGTAGTTTTTAAGTATACCAATTTCTCTCTCTCTCTCTCTCTTTCTTTCTCTCTCTCTCTCTCTCTCTCTCTCTCTCTCTCTCTCTCTCTCTCTCTCTCTCTCTCTCTCTCTCTCTCTCTCTCTCTCTCTCTCTCTCTCTCTCTCTCTCTCTGAATTGTGAACAATGTAAAAATTTGTAAAGCACTGAATTTAGCTATGCTTTGATAGTTTTTAAGTATACCAGTGTCTTTCTCTCTCTCTATCTGATTTGTGAACAACCCTATTGATGATATATTAAGTACCATTCAATACAAGCATTCTCAAACATTTACTCTGATGAAAGAGATTATGGAAAACAATGGTTATGAAAATTGTTTCACGATGAGACCGTACCGTAAATAACAGTAAAATCTCCTGAGACAATTTTTCAAGGGGTTCGGCTAAGTCATCAGTAATCACCCAAAAGTCTGGTTCAATAGTATTAAACACGTTGAGTCCCATATGAATTTTATGTCTGGTGCAATAGTCTTTATTTTATCATAGGGCTCTTTCTATACACTATAGCAACAATATTTGTTTTTAGGATTTTCTAAAAATATTTTATCATGATTTTGAATCATTTTCGTTTAGAGTGTTGTTTTGTCAGACATTGAAAGTTCGCGAAGGAATGATCGTAATTTATTTTTAAATTTGTAAATATTTTTCCTCTCGCTGACAAAATACAACAGACCAAACCTAAGCTCAATCTTTTGAATAAATACTCAAAAAATAAAATACATGGTTTCTTTAATGCAAATAAAAGTACTACAAAACATATTTACATAGGCACATTGAAAAATAACTTGAAAGAAGCACTTGAACATATTAGCATAAACATTAAAAACAACATAAAATAACTACTTGAATATATATTTAAATGGAGATTAAAAAGGCATTTTGACATGCAAACCCGCCAGCGCAGCGATTGCTGCGAGCGGCCTAGCTGGTGTGGAAGCAAGACATATCGGCTGAGGGCTGGGACCGTCCGGTTATGGTAAGGAATATCAGTGCAATATTAAACAATTTTTTGAAGCTACGATTTTGCTTTATGCAAGAATAAATATATAAATAAAATATATAAATAAAACCATGTAAAAAACACTTCATATAAAAAACAATACTTATAAAAACAATAGAAAAACGAATATAAAATATACTGCTGAGCTGGAGACAGTCAGGGATAGAGACTGAGAAAAAAGAACACACTTCCCACCAGCTATTGGGCCTTCTCCAGACCGACACGAAGTCTGTACTTTACACAAATGTTTTGATCTGAAGTAACGTAATGAAATTGTGGTAGCACTTCCATACCGTCTGCACGGACCTAGATTTCTTTCGATTTGTATGATATACCTTTTTTTCTCTACTCGAACTGTGTAGTTTCTATACTTTAAAGAGCAAATCATCATGACCCTTGCCTTCGGAATTAGAATATTCTCTACACAGTTCCTATAAACACTCAGATCGATGTCTTCCTCTACAAAGGAGGAACTTGCTCCTTTGAAGACTTTTTGGTATCCTTTTTGTGCGTTAGCAAACAGTATACCTTTGGACCTGAAAACGAACCATTGGAAACCATGTCGCTCCTCGTCTCGGATTTAAAAAATAGTAACTTCTTTGGGACCTGGCACTTTACTAGCTCCAGGTGAATGGACTCAATCCAGTTTGTGTAGTCCATTCATAAGGTAATATACTTACCATTTTCCGAATTATTTAATAAATTTTCAGTTTTTACTTTCCAACATAAAAAATTCTAACATGAGATTTTTTTAAATTTCTAAGATTGGCAATGCCAGCAGCAATATTTTTATTTAATATTAAACCTCTTTTTTCCTATGTAAAAGGACCATATTGGAGTCTATGATCGTGAACGATTTGAAATTTGGATTTGAAATGTTTTGGGCACATTGTTTTTGGTGGCTTACGTCACAACTACTCCAATTGCCCACACTCTCGCACATTTTATCAAAGGGTGAATTTAAAATAAGATTAAAGTTTCTCTTTTCTAATTTCGTTTTTGCCTCAGATCGTTTGCTGACAAAGGAATAAACAAAAGTCTTCATAGATGGTTTTTGATCGAATTAGAAGGATATATGAATCTTTTTGACATTTAAACCGTTGGCCATCATCCATCACAAAAGAACGTGATGTACAGCTATATTCTGTTTCTGGCGAAGGTTGGCAATAAGCTTTTGATTTGAAGGGGTCCAGTGTAAACCCCCATGCTCTACTGAAGATAAAGTATACGGACTCAATGAATCCCTAGGCAAGGGTCTATTTATGCACAGAGAAACAAAGTCCCTTATAGAGTCATGATGTTCCACTGTTTCCACATCAATTTCGAAGAACAACCCTTGTGGTCCATTGTTCTCAACAGTGGAAGTTTGGGGAAACTTACTGCAGATGAATTGTCTATTAATTTTTACTTCCCACAAGACAAAGAGAAGTGAGGCACTGCCAACATATAAAGGGAGTTCATGTTCATATCTAGGAAAACGACTTTTGACTTTTCACCGGTGTGTTGTCCAGTTGAGTCGGTTTTCAGGATATGGTCCCTGTGGAGAACATACCGTCTCTGTATAGGTCTCTATGAAAAAGTACTGATCCACCTCGGTGATCACACCTTTTTTCCATTTCTGATTTTAAGAATTAAATCTGAGCCAGAGGAGCATTCAAAAAATACTACGCCTAATATAAACCAAATTCCTCTTAAATTTTATCCGTGTTTTTACACAGCCAATATCCAACAGTGTCAATTCATCACTTGTCTGGTACATTTTACAATAATTTGCCCCATTTTTACACCCTCAGTTAGCTCAAACTTCTTAGGTAATTCGTAGTCGGCATTGGTGCATTGACAATCGTGAATTAAATAAAAAAACACTTTGATAGGTGGCAATTTTTCTTACGTAGTCTTGATGTGGAGTTGTACTACTCAAATGGACAAATTTTCTTACAAGTTAATAAATTCTACATTTCTTCATCTCAAAAGTGCTGTTTGAGGAGAAGGAAGCCATTAAAATCGTCACCTTTCTCTACATGAATGAGTAGACTTACAAACTCGGGAAAAAACAATAGGAATCTAAAAACGGATCTTATATAAGTGCTTATTACCATTTTCAATAATTTTCCATTTGAATTCTAAGAGCAGCTACTTTTCAGACGATTTGGGTATGAAGCAATATGAAAAAGACCTATCTATTCTTGTGCCATCTAAAACTTAGCCTTTCTGCAAATATACTGACGCGGGTAATGTAACTTTCAAATCATAGTTGGAATTTCGCATGTAAACCGGTAGAAATTATTGTTGTTTAATGAATAAATTACAAGATTTATGTGCTGGGTCATGAAACTTACTCCTTCCTGATAAAATTGGATCACATAAATGGTTATAGTTACGGCCTGACATTTTTGTAATACCTTCAACAAATTTTTCGTACAAATCTATCACATATCTATTTTTAATGACCAAATCGTCTTCGGGTGATAGTGATTGAATTATTTATGTTGAGCATCCGTGAAGTTGACTTATTAGCTGTTTTAATAAGTGCAACCATAGCTGCACCTACAAATTCTTTCCCACCCATTTTCTCAAATACCTCTACCAAAGGCATGGTATTGCTTGAGTCGCTTTGAGCATGCCCATTAGAGAACGCAACGGCTTCGTGTTCTTTAATATGATTTGACTTTGATGGATTAAACAAATCCATGAGTGTAGATTTTATATTGTTCTGCAAGAACAAATTCTAAACATTCTTAAGCCACAAGATGGTATTGTTGCCAAAACTGTCTCCAAGGACTGATACCCATTGCTCTTGCAGTGCCTCAAGTGGTTTGTTAATTTTATTTCTGTTTGGACTCTAGAAAGAAAACTTGGACAATTATGAAATAAAATATACTTGTTCCCTTGACTTAGAACCCGACTAATATGTGGAATAGGAAAGAAATATCCCATTGCATGAGGTTCACTGGTAGGTTAACTGGCAAGTTGATAAAGAAACCTTACCCAATGTTTAACCAATTCAAAGGACGGTGCCCTCAATGAATATATTACTCCCCGCCCTCAAAATTATGCAAGCCAGGGTGAAGTGTCAGCATCTCTGTTCGTAGGTAATGCAAGTACACATCATCCGACTTTTTCATTGATTTTTTTTTTGAGAGATGGATGCTTTATTGCTGTCTCCTCCCTGCCTCCTGAGTCTGTCGATTAAAAAGAGTCCGAATCTTGTTGAAATAGGATTATGCTACGTCTACTGGATCCGTATGGATATTAGTACTTGCAAAATTATTGAATGGGTCTCCAAAAACAGCTTGAAAAACAAAATATTAAATAAAGTGGTATCAGCCAGGCAAAAATCGGCCAATACAGGGAGTGACCCGCTTCAACTTTGTTCTAGCCCCCTCATGATTATGACTCTTTTGGGCGGAAATTTTCTCCACATCGTTCGCCGATAGGTGATCAACCAATTCATAATCCTTATTGAGGCTGAGATCCCGCACAAACCCATCTCAATCAAACATAGGGAGAGCTATATTAATTGGGTTTACCCTCACAATTAGACCCCCCTCAAGTTCAATATTCTCTGGAACCTGCTCCAAGTCAATTTACTACTCGATATCTTCATAGATGTTTTAGGCCCCTTGAAATACTGGTACGTAAGCCTGAAAAATTATCCAAGCTTATTAACTAATTAAAACACTCTTGATTTCATCTAGTGAAAAAATTTACATTAGGCTGTAAAGCTTATAGAAGGCTCTGACTGGAACAATTGCTTATACTGAAAAGGGAATATTCATATCTAGAAGGACAACACTAGTAAGTTGTGATAGCCAGTAATTATATCATTCATGGTCCCAAACTGATTCTCAAGATGTATTGAGACCAGACTACCAACTATTGATTTAAAGACCATACATTGACAGCCAAAAGTACCCTTCGGGTCCATACCTCCCATCTTACCATTTAAGAATTTAACATCGAAAGTTACCATATAAACATGGGTAGAGTGTGCCCTTTTTACATTTCAGAAATTATATTGTTCTAAAGTCTCAAGCACTTACGGGGTGGGGGAAGGTTGTGTCCATTTTCAGGGGTTCTTCACCAATAGAATTTTTCAGCAGATCTTTGATCCATACAGGCATTTCTGGTGCAGCCTGAAAGAATAATAAAAATCCTTAATCCGTTGAAGAAATTTTGAGTTTCAGCAGTGAAATAAAATATTTTTCTGAAAAAGGATATTAATCTAAGGATACTCAGACCCTTCAGAACTAACGGGCCAGGGGCCCCTTATTAACTGGAAAAGAAAGGTGTATTTTCATTGTAATAAAAACACATTTGGCAATGCCCTTAAATTTCTCTTCTTAGAGGGAACAGTAGAACGTTAAGTTTCCAACACTAAAATACATTATATCTGGAAGCAGAAAGGTCCTAGCTATTCTCTTTTTTAACCCATAAGAATGTCATTTTTAGATATGTCCCTGGGGTCTTCCCTCAAAATTATTGACAGGGGACCCCCTATAGTAAACTAAAAGAAATGTGTTACTTTTTAAAGATGGGTAATATCATCAATATTCTAATAGTCTGAGAAATTTATCTCACATTAAAATACGTTTTTAGCGTTAAATACTAGCGAAAAGTCCTTCAAAGCCTTTATTAGGCTGAAAAGAATAAATCGTTTTTAGCATAGAGCAATACCATGAAAACCTTCTCGCAGAGGCAGCGAACAGGACTCCCTACATCTTAGTTATTTATCCATTTTTTAGTCTGAACACGAACGTATATTAGGTATGCAAAGCGGTAAGTTGTTTACAGGTAATATATATCAAAGAATGTACACTTACGTTAAGATCGGCAGCTTGCATATTGAGGGCCAAAGGGGGCGCATCACGGTCATGCTTGAGAACTGTAGAAGGTCCAACAGCTTTATTGGAATGGGGTTCGGGAGCCAAAGGAGTAAAATCATGGCCTTCTATGGCGGTTGATGGTCTCAATCGGCTGGCAAACACAATGACCAAAAGTCTTAAAGAGGCCATATCATGGCCTTGCGTGGCAGAAGTGCCTTCATTCCCGCCGCCATATCTAGGTGGAACAGCTTGCCTGTTGTGGAGGAGAAAAGCATTTGGTCAAAATTTTCCTTAAATAGAAAGGAAGTTTAATTTTTCATGAAGTTAACAACTAACGTATATTTTCAACAGGTCCCCGACTTTAATTTAAATCACCCCCTATCACACCCAACTGTCTATATCCATGCTAAAAAACCATAGTTTTCACTCTCCACGACGATAAAGAAAAAAAAATTTCCACATAACATTTTTTTTTTAAAGTAAGGAATTCAACTAATCAAAAATAGAATCTAAAATTTACCTAAGATTTTTAATCCTCAATTAAAGTTTATGCTTTTATTCTCTCTATAATATGCTAAAAGATAACATTGGAGGTCTAAAAGTTTTATACAAGTGCTTTTAAATGTAATGGAAGAACATTCTGAAAAATCCCCTGGTGCCTTCTTTGTTTCTCCCTTCTTTATTATTGTCAGAAATCTTCGTTCTCCTACTTAAATTGTCAACTTTCAATGCAGGTATTTAAGTTTAAAAGTAGTTGTTCAGGAGAGTAAAAGAAACTTTTAAAAGTGAAGTAAAGTACTATGAAAAGTAAAGTAGAAGTTTTAATAGATTTGCCATTATTTAGCCGTCTAAGATTTTAGTGCTTCGATTCCAGGTTAAGAAGTCGAAATTCAGCCCACAATGGAATAATCGACTGAGAATACAGGGTTTTGTTTGGATCCGAGTACATGGATTTAAAGTTATTTCCTTCAAAAGCTATAAAATAATCCTGGTATATACTACATAGTACCTTCCTAGAGAAAATCTGTAGACCCCGTCTAATTCTTCCCCCCTAATCTTTTTTTTCGAGATAGTGAAAAGCATATAAACTTAAATTTTATGAGAAATTTTGATAATAGAACATGCCAAAAGAAAGGGCCATACAATCAAGAAACTTCAGGGTTACATCTGGCCCGTTTCCGAAGAAGGAGCTCTCAAATAATCTGAAATCATTTTCATAAATTAACGTTTTTGCTACTTTCATTACCATAATGAAAGAATATTATCCACCCCTTTCTTTAATTTCTAGAAAATTTACATTTTTTGGGAGCATTTCACACTAAAATTGAGGATTTTGTTTAGCACTAACATCCCAGTTTGCGATTTACATGCAAATTTGAACACAAAGTGTTCAAATTTACCTACTGGTAGGAATCTTACTGACAAAATTATCAGAAGAACAGCTGTTCAGTGGAAATTAATCCTTTAAATTATGGAAAGGCGTCATTAACGGCTTAACATATGCAGGTGCTTATGTCTTTTTGGAAACTTGCTTGAAAGCGGCTCAACAGCGTTTTATGGAATTTTGCAAGAAAGTTAGGTAATTCTATCATTTTGAGAATCGTGTAATAGCAGGAATGAGGTTTTTTATGTTTATCTAATATAGAGAATTATATTAGGTTAAGGTTGGGTATGCTCATCTGTTTGGTGGAAGGAGGGTATAGAAAGAGACTTACCTGTTAATATCATTAAGATATATCTGTTTCTAGAAAATCTTTATGTGGTACGTTCAAAATATTATCTAAGACTGATGGGGAATATCATCAGTCTTGTAGTCTTAGTTCTAGTACCCTAGTTTCTAGCACCCTTTTTATACCACCAGAGACAAAAGAAAATTACTTTGTTCTCGCTAGAAAAATAGCAGGTGACGCTTCTGTTTTTCTAGAAAAAGCTGTATAGCAATTAGCCTTTTTTCATAGGAAAATTAATAGTCTCTCCAGCGGTTCTGGTCATAAAAAATGGTGGAAAAATCTGTTATTTGCTGACACGAAATGAAGGAAAAGCATTAAAATATTGGGATGATATAAGGACTATGCCCTTACTTGAGAGAGGAGCCTGAAGGTTTTTAAACATAACAACAGAACTCTATTGCATAAAATCCCAAAAAATCCTAATTTGACGGGGATTGCGCTGGTTTTTGAAGTAACAGCCGCCTGCGTATCTTAGAAAACAATCCCTTTGTCGTAATGTATCTTGAAAGAGTCGACGTTCAACTTTTTCGTCAATAAACGAAGAAAGGAGTATCGGCTCTGGACCTCAGGAAATCCACAGGGCCGTCACTAATTAGGCAGATGATAGCCCAAAGGCAAATCTTACTCTTATTTTGTCCACTGTCTTGCATTTTCCATGAAAATTCACTTAACTGTTTTGTTTCAAATAAAAAGATAATTTTGTTTTGTTAAAAACTTATTTCAGAAAATAATATTCAACCTTTATGACAAAAGTATGGCTGAATTTTGACGCCAGTCATTAGCCTTAATGCTGGGACTCGTGGTTGTGGACGGTATATGGTCAAGGGTCTCGTCAGTTAAAATGCAGCGATTAAATGTATGGATTGCGCAGGTCACAGAGAATATACTGCCTTAAGATGTTCTGAAAAATTGAGGCTGCTACAGCTGTCATGAATGATTATCTCAGTTTGTGTACGCTATAGTACATGTATAGCACAAACCGAGCAGTCGCAAACATAATTTTTAGATTGTATCTTTTATTGTGTGACAGTAGATTTCGTCGATAAAATGGTTAGCTTCATTTAAAGGATTCCACTTCGAATACTCCACTTCTAATTCTCACTTTTCCGCTCGTGACTCCTTTTCTAACATTTAAAGGAAACTCTAAGACCAAGCACGGATGCAGGGAAGGGGGCAGTGAGGGTGATCGCACCTACCAAACGAATTTTCTTCCCAACGCTTTGCGCAAGAGACAAAGTGAACCAGTTGATACACTGCTGAGTTACGTTACGCCTTAATTCAATTATTTTAATCAAAATTATAGAGGGAAGGATGCTCCACTTTCTCCTTTTGGCACTGCTGCCCCTCCAAAATTAAGGCTCTAGATCCGTGCCCGGTTAGGGCCTGCCAATTTCATTTGCATTCGTGTGAAAACACAACATACTAATTTGCAAAGAAGGGGGTGGAAAGAGATCGTCTTTGAACCCTATGTTGTATATTGGACCCTTAAGGGTAAGCCTTAAGTGTAAGGATATTGCTGTTGCTTAAAGTTAAAGAATCTCATTAAAATACCAAAGAGTTGTGTAAAATTTATAATTGTAAAAGTTTTCGCCCGCAGTGGGCACTTGCTAAGCATTTTATCTTAGGATGGGAGAGGTGCTTAAATCAAAAATACAAATTAAAAACTTGCAGATTTTGTAAGCAATACTGTAAATTATTAGTACAACATGGAAATGATGATATTGGGGCTAGGACACGTAATCGTTACCTTTTTTTATATGTCCGATACCAAGCTACTAAAATCACTTGTTACTGAAAATATTAATTGATGAATGTTGTAGAAAGTGCAGGTGACATTTCTTCCAATTCTAAATACCTTAGCCAATATTGACCTTCATCGCTATTTTTATCTGGAACATCAATTTTAAGCTCACTTAAGGACTTTCATTTCAGAAAACAACCATAAATACAAAAAATCAGACACCATGAATGCGATAATGCTATATTTTACTTATAAGCTAAAGATAGAAAAAAGAAAAAAATGTAGCCTGAATTTTTCTGATTGCTTATTTTTTCATTTTAGCTACGTAAAAGCTGTTTCTAATAGTCAGTCTATTTTTCAAATTCATCAAAATGCCCCCCCCCCCGCCCAAAAAAATAAAACACAGTACGAGTATATATTTTCTAATGGCTGGTATAACCAATTTTAGAAAGTAAAAAAAAGTTTAAAATTTTATTACTTTAGGAGAAAAACATGTAACTGGAAGAGTTTCCTTTCTTGGTGCAACAAAATTATGTGTTTTACCGAGGGATGAAATCATGATTAATTTGCATCTAAAGCACAATTGTCTAATGTCCATTGCCATTCTTCCTCCCTAAATAAAAAAATTAGTGCATAAAAACATGTGCAAACATCTTGAAAAAAACATTACTCTGAAGGATCCACTCTCTCAGAAAAAATTCTTGATTGAAAGCAACATTTTGATGATCTCACAGACGCTCTCCCCTTTGCGAACACGTAAGCTTTGACTTTGTAATTTACCCCCCCCCCCATCTTTTTCCAAGTGATCTGATTCTCCAATGAAATCGAGCTATGACTACAGTTTTTTTAATTACAAAACATGAAGCAAGGATAAACATCTGAAAAGCAGTACAATAAAAATAAGAGTGCCATATATCAATTTGGACTGTGAATAAATACGTTTATTTTTCAGCCTCTATGTCTGTTGTACCACCAAAAGACCCATCCCCATCTAAAATCAATGAACAGCGTTACTTTCGAATCCCCTTTGAGGATCTAAACAGCAAGCCGAAGGGATGGTGGTATGCTCACTTTGACGGGCCTTGGATTGCTAGACAAATAGAGATCTATCTGGATAAGACTCCAGTATTGTTGGTTAAAGGTAATGTCATATTAGCTCATGTATATTTTTATGTATAGAACCGAGGCTGAATTGTTTTTTAATTAAGTTTTTCTAATTTAATTTCTGTAGGTAGACATAGGTAGATTAAAAGAATATTTGTTGGGAAAGTGGTTTTTTTATATGAGGCGGGTTAGAGTGGGCTATAGGGCTGGAGGGAGGAGTGGGTTGAAGGGGTTGAGGTGGAAGAAGTTTTATTTGGATGAGGGTTGTTACCCTGGGGGTAATTGACAGAAGGTGATTGTCTTTTTTTCCCTTTCGTTAATATTTTAATTAGTGTAGGATGTTTCTAGAAACATTTATGTGTTTTTTTTTTATTATTTTTAGTTTAGGATTTCCTTAGGAATGTTTGTGTAGTTAATCGCTACGCGTTAGAAAAATTAAATTTTTCCCTAGCATGGTGATTTATATCTGTAATAGTTTATATTTTGTTTATTATGTAAACAAAAAAAGTAAAAAAAAAGTCTGGTCGTTTCTTAAATAATACCAAAGAATCTGAATTTCCTTCGTGAAAAACTCTCTCACTTTTGGAAAATACTTCCATGGAAAGTTCTTCTTGTATAAAATACCCCGCTCTATCCAGAAGAATTCCACATCAGAAATTGAAATCCTCCTGAAAATTACACCCGAATAAATGACTTCCAGATGATTCCACCTGAAAAATCCTTCTTAGCACACTTTTATTAGAAAATGATTTTAATTTCTGATTGTTCTCCAAATCACGACGGGAATTCCTCCAATTTTTATATTTTTCTGAAATTTCCCTTTTCCAGTGGAAGGTTATTCGGTTGAAAACTCCTCCAGGGAGAGTTTTCCCGCGGTAAGTTCCCCCATGAAAATTTTTTTCCGTGGAGAGCGCCCTCACAAGGAAAAGATTCTCCAGCTAATTACAGCTTGGTGACAATTTTCCTCTCACAACTACCCTTAATATCCTCAGATGTAAAATTGAGGCGATAAAGAGATAATAAGCCAAAAAAAAAATTTGTATAGGAATTCTGGCAAGGTCTACAAGTTTTGAATTTCTCCTGAAAATTTCATCCCACAGAAAATTTCCTGCTCCCGGAAAATTCCTTTCGTGGAGAATCCTCTGCAGAACCCCCCCCCCCCAACCGAAAAACGTCTGGAAACTACCCAAGAACAAATACTATACGCTAATGCTGGGCAAATTTTATACCTTAGGGACTTTGCCCAGGGGATTTGGGGGGTTATGTTCCCTTAAAAGCCATAGTTGTTGGACCATTTAACTATGCAGAGTAAAAGCTTATTGTAAAATTTGATCGGACAACTCTTTGGAGAAAAGAGTCGTAGGAGGGGGCTAGGTGACGCTCAATCTATTGGGCACCTAAAGGGCCCTTTTTTATTAGGATTCTTGAATTAGCCCTTTCCTAGTATTTTAGAACCATTGGTTGAATAATATCACCTCTGGGATAAAAAAAAAACAAATAAAAAAAAATGAACACGCATCTATAGCCTAATCTTTCTTTTGGGAATTAAAAACAAAATTCCACAATTTTGCCGACCCGACCTTGAAACCTCTGCAATATATTTTTCTGCTGAATCTGATGTGCGATTTTCATTAAGATTTCTTTTTAGGGGGTATTCCCCCTTTTTTGAAACAAAGGCTAATTTACTCAGTTTCTTAGCTTTTGATGGCTAAACGTAAAGAATCTTATATATTTGGAATCAGATAAAAAGGTTTTTTTATATGTGTATATTGATGTCAATATTTGGTTTTTCAAAATTTCGGTTACTAATTAGCCAAGTTGTTCTTTACTTAAAGCTTGTTACCACGAAATGTTTAATTGGATATACTCAAAATATTCAAATCTTATGACAAGCCTTATGATTGAGGACTGTGTATGAAAACTACTTTTTGTTTTATTATCTGAAAATCATTTTTATATGATTGCTAATTTATGTCAGCAAACACTAATTGACCTTATTAATCATTAACTGCCTGGCTAGCCATGGCATTTGAAAATTTGAGCTTGAAACCTCTGCAATAGGACTCTCTGATACGCTGAATCTGATGGTGCAATTTTCATCTATATTTCTTGACTTTAGGGGGTATTCCTCCTTTTTTGAAACTCAGGCTAATTTTCAAAGGCTTGTAACGTTTGATGGGTAATATTAAACGTAATACATCTTGTATATTTAGGATCATTGATGTCAAAATTTAGTTTTTTGTTGTTTCGGTTACTATTTAGCCAAGTGTACCTTACCTTAGACCTTAGTTCCTCCATTGCCATCGTTGGTGAATAGGGCGTCGACCAAATCTCTCCCTTTGTCCGGTATTGGTGCTGCAGCGATGAGGTTTTAACATTCAGGTAATAGTGAGGTACCAACCGTCCTCAAATCTTAGTCATATGTCCGTCTCAATGTATTTTTAAGTTGGCCTCACTTTCTTCTACCGTCTGGCTTCCATTCATACGTTATTCGAGGAAGGCAACTCTCTTCCATACGAAGAACGTGTCCTAGGTATATCCACCGTCTTCTTTTCAGCAACTCAATGACTGGAGGTTGACCTGTTTTTCTGCTTTTTTCTGCATTTGTAATTTTTTGTCGCCAGAATATATTCAAGATTCTTCAGAGGCTCATATTTTCAAATTCGAGGATCTTTTTTCAACTAGGGTGTTCATTTTCCAACATTCACTTGCGTAAAGGAGAATTGTTAAAATACTGTTAAAGAGTCAAAGCTTCAGTTGCTATGAATATTTCTTACTTCTCCAAATACGCTTCAATCTGTTAAAACACCTATAGGTTGTCCAATTCTTCGTTTAATCTCGGTTGAAATCTCTCCATCACAGTCAATCCGGCTACCCAGGCACTTGAACTCTTAGACTTGTTCTAGATCCTTGTTTTTGCAATGAGACTAAGTGGCAAGCTTGTGATGGCCATGCTCTTCGATTTGTAAATTTTTATCTTTAGCCCAATATTCTCTGCATTCTCGGTGATAGTGTCAAGTAGCTGCTTCAACCGTTCTTTAGACTCTTTGAGAAGGACAACGTCGTTCGCAAATTCTAGATCGGAGAGTTGTTTGCTGTTTAATTTTACCCAATAGCCCGATGCAAATCTCAGGGCATAATTATAAAGAGCACGGAGGAAAATACACACGATTGACGGACACCAGACATAATCTTGAAAAATTTCAAAGGTGTACCCCAAAACCTATAAAATTTGTTTGACCAGGACCTTATTTTGTGAAAATATGTGGTATGTTTGATGTGATAGTTCAGAAAAATCGCCCCCATAGTACCACTTCAAGGTGATACCTTTTATTGTTAAACGCTTATGTGAAACTTGTCATTAAATTCGTTATTTAAATCTTTTCTGGTTAAATTGGTTGCTATGTTATAATCTATAATGTTATATAATGTTATATATAATGTTATGATAAGTTATGATTAATTTCCTTGCTAAAGAACTTCCTGAAAGACAGAAATTTGTTGATGAGCCAACTGCTATATAAACCCGCTCCACAAAGTCAATAAGTAACCCTATGAAAATCATTAAAGATATCGCAGACAACACTGCGGACTTAGAAATGAGAGAAAATCTCTCTAAATTCCTCTAAAAACCATAATGACAATATTTTTCTTCCAAACTTCACCACATTCTCTCAACTCTATGCCTCCATAGATTTCTGTGTCCTCCTTTTACTTACGTGGGGCACAAATTTTTTCTAATTTAAAGTGGGATATATGTGTTAAAGATATTGTTCATATAGGTAGAGCGTCCATTCTCCACCTTAAGTTCTTAGATAAATTAAGGGAACCCTTCCAATTCTTATAAGATTTATGCTTCTTTTGTCCACCTGCATCATATATATAGGCTACTTGTTGAGTTCGAGATCCTGATATCTCCTGTAAAGAATCAGAAAAAAACTAGTTCAATCCAAGACACAAAGAGTCTTCATAGTTTTCAAAGAAACTAAGGTTCCATGCTCATTCCTTTTTTAAAAAAAAAGGCCCGGTTGGAAACACTCGAGCTCAGGAGGAGTACATTCTGCGTCCGTTTTGCCCCAAAAAATGTAATAAAAAATCCTTGCACGGAAAACATTTCCCAAAAAGACACTCCCTACCTGAACCAGCCTGCAAAGGATTGATTCTGAACCCGTTTCTATAATGTCCGCCATTCGTTGTTTTACCTCCAGATTAAAAAAGAAACTTTGTCCCCTTTATTACTGATGAAATAAACTACTAGTTTTCCTTTTTTATTATTTGGTACTGATGACATTTAAGTTTGATGTGCGTTTTCTTGTCCCGTTTCTTTCCCCTGTTTATATGTGACCTTATAAATCTTTTAATGTTTATATTATCTTATATATATATTTTTTTTAGTTTTTTTAGTTTCTACCTTTATAAGTTGTTCACATTTTGCAGTTTAATATTTTTTACTAAGGAATGGTTTGTCATTCTGATATTGTTTTTTGACACTGTTTGCCACTTTATTCTTTGCTGTTTTTTTTTCATGATTTTTTTTTTGCCTGTATTGCTTTTTATAACTCTGATATGCAAATTTCGCCATTTGGAGCTGGCGATGGGAACTTTTTGAAATAGATATCTTATTTTACACAGCTTTTACATACTCTCTTTCATTTCTTCAATTTTATTTTACCCAACATAAAGGTATCTGGTAAAACATTATACAAAGAAAGTAAGTGATAGCTTTACTTAATTTTCTGCGCTCTATATAGCCTTACGGATTTTCAGTCGTTCATTCGTTTTTGTTGCTACCAGATATTTTTTCATAGCCTTATCTTTACTGTACATGCTTTGAATAGCTCTACAGATTCTCGGTAATTTATTTCTTTTTTCCTTACCAAGTATCTTTTGATAACTTTATCTTTACGTCTTATACTTTTACATAGCTTTAGAGAAAGGTATTCATTTTTTTTTGTCGTACCAAGCGTCAAATCCTAGCTTTACTTTTACTTTTTATGCTTTAGATAGCTTTACAGATTCTCATTCATTTATTCATTTTTGTTTTACCAAGTATCTTTTTGGCAGCTTTACTTTAACTTTGTAGGATTTAGGTGTAGATAACCTGACAGAGTCTTGATCCTTTATTTATTTTGCTTTACCTAGTATCTTGTGATACTTTTGATATATATTTCCTCTATTTACTCATTTGCTTTACCAAATTTATTATGATTCCTTTTTTCTATGGTTTACAATCAATTATAAATTTTAGTTCATATATTCATTTCTGTTTTACCAAGTAGGTTTTGAAGGGTTTTCTTTCACTTACTATGCTTTAAATAGCCATAGAGATTTTAGTTTTCAACTCATTTTGGAATTACTAAGCTTCTTCTAAAAGCTCTACCTTTGCTTTCGGTGCTTTAGATAGTAGCCCTGATTGTCGCTCATTCATTTATTTTTATTTTACACAGTATTTTTGATAGCTTTTCCCTTACTTCTTATGCTTCACATAGCTTTAGAGATTCTCGTTCGTTTTTTCGGTTTTATTTTGCCAATAATCTTCTGATAGCTTTACTTTTAATTTCAATGCCTTAGATAGCATTACAAATTCTCGTTTATTTGAACATATTTTTTTTTACCAAGTATATTGTGATAGCTTTAATTTCACTTCCAATTGTTTATATAGCTTTACAGATTTGAATTCATTTATTTATTCTTGATTTACCAAGAATCTTTTAATAGCTTCAATTTCAAATTTTTTCCTAGATTTACTCATTTGTTTTAGTATTTATATTTTGATGGGTTTTTTTTCTATGGTCTACAATGCATTATAAATTCTTGTTCATGTATTAATTTAAGTTTTATTAAATATGTTTTGACAGCTTTACTTTTACTGTCTATGCTTTAGGTTTACATAACGTTACACAGCCCATTCTTTTCTTTATTTTGTTTTACCTAGTTTCTTTTGATAGCTTTACCTTTAATTTCTATGCTTTCAAAGCTTTAAAGCTTCTTTTTAATTTATTCCTTTTCTGTTCACCATCTTTTGATAGTTTTATCTTTGATTTTTAAGCTTTTCCTAACTTTACAGATTCCCGTTCATTTATTCATTTTTTTACCAATAGTCTTATGATAGCTTTACTTTTACTTTCTATGCTTAAGATAGCTTTCCAAAATTTTTCATTTATTCATTTTATTTTTCCCAGTTACCTTTACTCTCTAGGCCTTACAAAAATTTAATTATTCTTGTTCAATTATTCATTTTGTTTACCACCTATATTTTGATAGCTTTAATTTCATTTCCGATTTTCTGGATAGCCTTACAGACTTTCGTTCAGTTATTTATTCTTGCTTTACCAAGTTCCTTCTAAAAGCGTCACTTTTTCAGACTGTCGTTAATCTACTCAGTTTGTTTTACCAAGAATGTTTTGAACACTTTTCATTTACTTACAATGCTTTAAATAGCCTTATAAATTCTCGTTTCCAATTCATTTTTTATTTACTAAGTATTTTTGGAAAGCTTTATCTTTACCTTCTATGCCTTATACAGTAATTCAGATTCTTGCTCATTCATCTATTTTTATTTTACCAAGTACTTTTTTATAGCTTTTCCTTTACTTCCTATGCTTCAAATTGCTTTACAGATTCTCTTTCGTTTACTCTTTTTTATTTTGCCAATATATTTTGATGGCTTTACTTTTAATTTCTATGCTTTCAATAGCATTAAAAATTCTCGATCATCTATTCATCTTTTTTACTAGTATATTTTGATAGATTCAATTTCACCTACAGTTATTTACACTGCTTTACAGATTTTCATTCATTTATTTATTCTTGATTTACCAAGTTTCTTTTAATAGCGTCACTTTCACTGATTTACTTTTTTGTTTTATCAAGTATATTTTGTTTGTTTTTTTTTTCTATGGTTTACAATGCATTATAAATCCTTGTTCATTTATTTATTTCTGTGTTATTAAATATGTTTTGGTGGTTTTTATTTTACATACTATGCTTTACATTAGCTTGCAGATTCTCGTTTTTAATTTACTTTTGGTTTATCCAGTATCATTTGAAAGCTTCGTCTTTACTTTCTATGCTTTATTTGGTCTTATGGATTCTCGCTCATTTATTAATTTTTTCCTACCAAGTATCATTTGATTGATTTCCCTTTACTTTCTATACTTCGCATAGCTTCACAGATTCTCGTTCATTCATTCATTTTTCTTTTACCATGTGTCTTTTCATAGCTTTATTTTTACTGCATATAGTTTAGATACCACATAAATGTTCGTTCAGTTATTCATCTTTTTTACCAAGTGACTTTTGTTAGCTTTAATCCCACCTCTAATTATCTAGATAGCTTTACAGATTTTTGTTCATTTATTTGTTCTTCTTTTGCCATGTTTCTTCTAATAGCTGCAGTTTTACAGACTGTCCTTCCTTTTACTCATTTTGTTTTAAGAAGTATGTTTTAATAGCTTATTTTACCCATTATGGTGTAAATAGCCTTACAGATTATTGTTCTTTATTCATTTCTGATTTCCCAACTATCTTGTGAAAGCTTCACCACTCTTTTCTATAATTTTTATGGCATTAGAAATTCTCTTTCAATTATTCACTTTTTTTACCAAAAATCTTTTGATAGCTTTTCACTACAGTTTTTCACTACATTTCACTACAAGTTATTCAGATAGCTTAACAGGTTGTTTTACCAAGCATCTTTCCACAGCTTTACTTTTAGTTACTATGCTTTACATAGCTTTACAGGCTCTAGCTCATTCATACAATGTTGTTTTACCAAAGATCTTTTAATAGCCTTTCTCTTACTCTCTATACTCTACATAGCTTTTGGTAAAAAAAATTTCGGTTAATTATTCTTTTTTCTTTTACGAAGTATCTTTTGTTTGCTTTATTTATATTTTCCATACTTAGATCCACTTAAAGATTCTCGTTCATTTATTCATTTTTACTTTACCAGCTATTTTTTTTTCTTTTACGTTTTATTCTTAGGTATCCTCACGGATTCTTGTTTATTTATTGATTTTTTTGTACCAAACATCTTTTGATAGATTTACTTTTGCTTTCTTTGTTTTATATAGCTTCAATTATTCTAGCTCATTTATTCATTTTGGGCTTATCATGTATCTTTTTGATTTTTATGCTTCACATAGCATTGATTCTAATTTATCTTTACATTTTTGTCTTAAAAAGTATATTTTGATGGCTTTACCTTTACATTCTATGCTTTAAATAGCCTTAAAGATTCTCTTTTTTTCATTTTTGTTTTACGTAGCACTTTTGTTAGGTTTACTTTTATTTTTGGTGATAAATATAGTCTTAAAGGTTTGTTTGTATATATAGCTCTGTTTTACCAACTTATTACTTATAGCTTTCTATTTTAACTTTTACTATTGTAGTAGCTTCTTCTTTTCTCTTTAATAGCTTTGACAATTGTGATTCAAATAAATTTTGCCTTTAATGGTTGTGTAACACATAAGTTTATTGTTTATCCCCTCACCCTCAAAAGCTTATTAGCAAAAAATGAAGTTACAGAGGTATATCTAACATACTAAGCTGAAGCTATTGATATCTTCTTTTTATGCTAGGTTGCGATGACATGCAAATGTGTGAGTTAAGCTTAGATGAGACCGGGCTTACAGGAAAACAAGGAGCAGAGATTTTGGAAATAGAATTCCAACGAGAATGGGACAACTTTGGTGGGAAACCGTATTCAAGACCAGCCCAAAGGAGTACTGTCAACGGCAATACCGTGAATATAAAGTGAAATCTAAATTATTATGATTTCTATTTTTCCTGTTTTTTTTCAAATTATTGAATTTATTGAAAACATTTCAACGTAACTTTCGAATCTGTGTCTTTTTCAACAAGGGCTATAGTTAATACTATCTCATAATAAATATATAGTCTCTTCTTAATATTTTTAACTTTTTTCTTTCATATTTTTATTCTTAAGACTATAAATCAGAACAATGTGGATATTCAGAAAATATTTCAAGAAAAACAAAACGAATCCACCACATGAACTTCAAACGTTTTGGGTTTTTCGTTGGTACGATTACATTTACAAACATATATAACCATTAAACCATTACACATGTAACTACATATGTAAAATTAAAAACAAATGTTTTAATTCAGTAGGTTTTTTATGTTAAAATTTACATCATGTTGCAATAAGAATTATAATGACTTGGACTATGATTTTTGATTGTGAAGTGAGAGCTGGCTGTTTTTTAATTACACAATAACAGGCTCTATTTTTGTGTGCTCGGTGTTGAACTTTTTAAAGCGGTATATAACGACAGATAAGTACTTAATGATTAAAATTGCTGCAAAGTTTTTTTTTAAAAAATGCTATCAAGGATGCGATCGAGATGTGCAAACATGCTTTTCAAGTGGATACTTTTGAAAAGCGAAGAGGTTCGCACCCTGACCCTGCTATGTCTTTCCTATCAGATATTTACGAATTAATTACTGGCTAAGTGCAACACAATGAACCATCAACGCTTTATGTCATTGTAGACTCCTTGGATGTTCCATCATTTCCAAATGATGTGGTTACGATTCTTGCTTCTCGCTTAAACGAGTGTGTCCGTATGCTAAATTTCTTAGTGTAAAAGCAAGATACATGCTCACAGGTACCAATCTAAACTGTCTTGCTATTAGCGTCACCACGTCAGCCACCCAAAATTCCTGTCGTGCTAAAGAACATTCCTATAAATACTAACGGGCATAACCCGAAGATTCAGCGTGAATTTGTGTAGAAAATTGGCTGCACAGATAAAGTAAAGCACAGAAAACGTAAAACACATAGTTACTGGGAAAATGGATTGGCTGTTTAATTAAATGATGAAGAATCAGCCATTGCAGCAGTTACAGCCATCTCCCTACATTAAAAACTCGTACCAGATCTGTTAAAACTGAACATGCCGGTATTATCAAGATGGATCCTGATTACGATGTCTCCCAGATTCAAGGGCTTCTTAGCAGCGTTGTAAGAGCAAAAAAGGTATGGAAGTTCTAGAATAGTGCAACTAAACTTTAAAACTAAAGAAGAGTTTGATATCGCAATCAAGTTTGGCATCAAGATAGAATATTGCCCAATCCGAGTGACTCTGCAAATTGAAAAACCTAAGCAGTGACTAATTTTCCAAGTATTTGGGCATTTATTTTTAATGCGCATTTTAAGAAAAATAAAAGCCCAAAATCTTTGGACACACGTAGACCAATTACTGTATATTTGACGATTGGTAAGCTTCTTAGGAAGCTTATCTATAATGAAATTAGCACGAAAGAAAATCATGGCGACATGCAATTTGGTTTTTGGAAAGGTCTTTGCGTGCAAAACGCACATGTAACTCTTCTAGTGATTCTTGAAAAGCATAAAAAGGCGAAAAGTGGCTTTTACATTTGAGCCATTGACATTTCAAAGGATTTTGACGGTATTCTTTACTCCCAAGTAATTGTAACTTTCTTTAAAAGTGGAGTTAATCCGTATTTTTGCACATGCCTGTGGCAGTGATATCAAAGTTTCTTCAATCCGATATGTTGGTAAGGGACTGTTAGAAATCATATTCGTGTGTGCTGAGGTGTTGAGCAAAGTTCTGTTTTTAGTATGGCAATACTTAATAACTCTATTAGTGTTTTCATTCGACAGATTCCACGATGCTTAATTGAGCCATAGGTCGACGCAAATCACTTGTCTTATGCCGATGACATTCTTCTCTTGGCTGAAAATCTTGGGGCAGTCCAGAGCTCTGTTGATGATGCTTCCTCCGGACTGAAGGCAATTGGTCTTTCAGTTGCTACTTCCAAAGCAGACTTTCCTGTCTTTGGACTCCGATGATACAATCCGATTGGATACCTCCGATGACACAATCCAAGTTGGACCCGCTGCAATCTTATCATCCAGTTCACTTACGTATTTACGTCTTCCATTTGGAACTTGGAATTAGATCCACTAGGCAGCTTATTATTTTTTCTTTGAAAGAGAAACTAAGAAAATCTTATATTCTTCTCACCAAGGTAAAGGGTCAGTTTGATAAGAAAGTCCATGGTTGGCTCTATAATGCGTATTTTGCACCACATGTGTTGTTTTTGACAGCACGTTTCAAAACTTGAGCTATTTTGAATTTATACACAGTGTGAACCGTCCATTACTCCACTACCCTTTTGCATACTAGTAAGCGATGTACAGACATGATGACCACTTTTCTTGATGCCTCTTGAGTCATCACAACCACTTGGCGTGCTAGTATTTTCCAAAAACGATTTAAAAACATCTTTTGATATTTCTCCAAATTCCCTTAATTAATTTAAAATGTTTTTATTCCCAATAAGACTTTTTGGAAAGTTTGATGACTTTAGAAATTTATAGAAATGACTATCAAAGGATTTAGGTCTTTTACGATTTGTAATTATATATGATACCAAACCAATTAAATTTTAACTATTCCCATGGAATATCACATCACTTTTTTGTGATCAATATGAATATGTTGATTTTCTGCTAGATCGGTCAGAGTCTTTTACTTAGCTCTTGATATAAAAGAGGAATAAGGTCTGCAACACTTGATTAAAATTTAGATAAATCTTTTTTCTGTGTTGGTAAGGGTAGTGGTGAAGGTGAATATTGATGTGGATCAACAACATTTACTTTGACGGGTCTTTCACGTTGGTTTTATGCTGATCGACACGTTGAAGGTCATTTTGAAGCTAAATAATTTTTCATCGTCTGCAACTGTCTCATTGTTAGTAAATTTATCAAGATTATCTTCAAGGTGCTCTTTTGACGAAAGAGCGAGTTCTATTGGAGTTATTTTGAAAAGTTTTTCTATTTTTCGAGAGAATAGCTCTTACAAACCCTGTGATTATTGGTAGTAAAAATGACAAGAAACTGCCACCCACTTGAACAAACCGTTTTATGTTAAAACTTGTCCTTTCTTTTTGCATGTTCGGGCAGGTATAAGTGAACGATATTGCTTTTCCCGGTACTTAACTACTTCTGTTAGTTGAACATCACCCTCAGTTATATTTAAACAAAGCTAAGTTAGGAGATTAATGAACTCATTGTCAATGCCATGTTTGAGCATAGTCTTCCTCAAAAGCGATTTTTGAATTACTGAGGACGGAAAATTAATTTCTGTTTTCATGTAGTTTCTTCAGTGTCATTACTACAACTAATTCCCTTTTATACTATTCACGGGTAAATGCAAGGTAATTTCTTTGTGAAAAATATCTGTGACAACAAGTAAATCCTCTTGTGTGTTTTGAACAAAATCCAATAGAAAACATCCATAGAATTTATTTGTTGCTGCATTTATGAGGAGAGTAGAAAATTTTGTTCACCAGGATATATAAGTTATAAGAAAACTTGAATTACAAATAACCCTATAGATGATATAGTAAGTACAATTCAAAGCAAGTTTTCTCAAACATTTACTCTGATGAAAGAGATTGTGGAAAATAATGGTTACGAAAAATTTCTCATGATGAGGTCAGACCGTGAATAACTCCAACATCTCTTGAGACCATTCTTCATTGGATTCAGCTAAATAATCAATAACAAACCACGAGTTTGGTTCTAATAACTCGTTTGGTTCTAAAATAATATTAAACATTTAAACTCCCTTTAAATCTTAAATTTTTCAATAAATCTTGATTTATCAAGATTATCTTCAAGGTGCTCTTTTTGTGAAAGAGAGAGTTCTATTGTAGTTATTTTGCGAGGTTTAGCTATTTTTTGAGAGAATAGTGTTTACAAACTCCGTGATTATTGGCAGCAACAATGACAAAAACTACCACCCACTTGAACAAACCGTTTTAAAATCTTTTCCTTTCTTTTTGCAATCTTTGGTAGCTATAAGCGAACGATATTTCTTTGCCCATTCCTTATCTACTTCTGGTAGTTGAGCATCACCTTCAATCATATTTAAACAATGCTAAGATAGGAGATTAATGAATTCATTGTCAATGCCATGTTTGAGTATAGCCTTCCTAAAAACCCGTATTTCAATTACTACTACTACAGCTACTAATAACTCTCTGCGGCACCAAGTCGCATGAGGCCAACACAGCTACGTACGCTCCTCCTCCAAACTAATTTATTCAAGGCCTGCCTCTTTACACCCTCCCAGGAAGTTCCCATTTTCTTTAAATCATTATTTATTACATCCTCCCAACCCAAACGAGGACGACTTGCTTTCCGTGTAGCCCCAGACTGTCGGCCAAAAAGGACAATCTTCGGCAATCTGTCATCCTTCATCCGCAGAACGCGGCCTAGCCATCTCAACCTTTCTTATTTTATAGCCCTAGAAAGCGGGATTGAACCAAATTTTTCGTAAAACATACTGTTTCTGAGGACAGAAAATAAATTTCTGTTTTCATGTAGTTTCTTAAGTGTCATTATGATAACTAATGCCCTTTTTTACTATTCACTGGTAGATACACGGTAATTTTTTTTGTGAAAAATATCTGTAACCACAAGTAAATCCTCGGGTGTGTTTTGAATGAGATCCATTGGAATTTTTTCAAACGATTTATTTGTAGCTACATATAATGAGGAGAGTAGAAATTTTTGTTCATCAGGGTACATTTTTTAAGTTATATGAGAACTTGAATCACAAATAACCGTATAGATGATATAGTAAGCGCAATTCAAAGCAACCTTTCTCATACATTTGCTCTGATGAACGAGGTTGTGAAAAACAATGGTTACGAAAACTTTTTCTTGATGAGGTCAGACTGTGAATAATTCCAACATCTCTGTTTTTATTTTATCACAGGACTCTTGCGACAGACTATAGTAATAATATATATTTTACAGATTTTCTAAAACATTTATAACAATTTTGAATTATTTTTTTTCAAAGTTTTCTTTTCCAGACATTGAAGGTCTACAAAGAAACTATCTGAATGGACTTTTAAGTTGAAAAATATTACTCATCTGGCTGTCAAAAGAAAACAAACCTAGCCTAACCTCAATCCGTCAAATAAATAGCAAAAAGAAACAAAAATAAAACGCATTATTTCTTTAATACATAAATAAATATACTATAAATTTTTAAAACACTTGAATATATTTACATGGGATATAGAACACTTGGACATGTAAAACAGCACCTGAAGTTGCCTCCTCCTGAATGGCGGAGGCAGCAACTGCGACAGACAAAGGCCAGGTTAGAAGACGTGACGCCCACTGTTTTGGGCAACGGCCAGCCTTGGGGGTCGGGGCAAGGGATGTTAGTAAATCCATAAATAATATTAACCACCTTTTAAAACAATGATTCGGCCGTGCGCAAAAAAAAACATACAAAAATATTATAAGACACATTGCTATGATCGAGACTGTAAAAAGAGGGAGCCTCCTACCACCAACTATTGAGCTTCTCCAGACCGCGACAGTTTATGTACGCTAAAATATTTTTCGAACTGGAGTAAGGCAGTGGCCCTGTGGCAGTACTCTCATACCGTCTGCAGGCATTTAGACTTCGTCCGATAGGGCTGGTATGGCATGAAAAACGAGGAAACCTCCTCCCATCAACTATTCAGCTTTCTCCAGACCGAGAAATTGTCTGTACTCTACACATACGTCTTGATTTAGTGTAAGGTAGTGGTTAGGTGTTAGTACTCTCACACCGTCGATGCACATATAGACTTTGTCCTTTATGGCTGGCTTGGCATTTTTTCAACTCGACCTATGCAGTTTTTTTATTCAAAAGAGTGAGTCGTCATGAATTTGGCTTTTGGAATTACATTATTTTTTATACAGCTTCTATAAATATTCATGTAAAAATTATCCTTTATATTGTGTGAAGGCACCCCTTTGCATAATTTTTTGATATATTGATTGTGCATTTGCACGGAGCAATGCTTTGGACCTCCAACAACACAGTTGGATATCAAGTCGCTCCCTGTCTTGAATTTTAAAAGTAACAACTAATTTGCGGCCTGCCCCTTCACTACCTCCGGGTAAATTGACTTATACTAGTTGGTGTAACCCATTCAAGAGCTAATATGCTCCCCATTTTCCAAAGCATCCTACAGACTGTTGGTTATAACTTTAAAAAAAAGTGAATCGAACAAACGTGAACTCGCCCCTTTCCCAGCCATTGGAGCTTACACAAATTATAATGAAATCCCAACATGAAGTACTTAAAATTTCTGAAGTGGCACCGTCAGCAGCAATATCTTTATTTGAAACTACATTTCTTTTTTTCTATCTCAAAGTACAAATTTCAGTCTATGATCGTTAACGATGTAAAATTCATATCTGCATTGATTCTCTTTTGTCGGTTAGAACGACAAAAGTTTTGTCTTTTGTCGGTCGACAAATCCTATTGCGCACACTCTCAAATATCTCAATAAGGAATGAATTTAATATGAGTTTATGAATCTCTTTTTCAATCTTCATAAATGCCTCAGAATGTTTACTGACAAAGGTGTCAATAAATGTTTTTATGTAAGGCTTTTAATCGAATTGGAGGGCTTTTTTAATCTTTGAAACCGTTGGTCAGTATCTACAGTAGAAGAATATAATATGAGGAGCCAATGAGTTCTTTGAAAACCGGTCTGTTTATTCACGGGAAAAAAATCTTTTACCTAGTCATGACGTTCCACTGGTAGTTCACCATCGATTTCGAAAAATCACTTATGATTCAATCTCCTCAATAGTGGAAATGTCGGAAATGGACATTTCCACAGGTAAAAGGTGAGGTAAAGGATACGGCATTAGACTTTACAGTCCGTACTGGCGGTGCTGATCTCCGTTTCTTGGCCCTTCAGCCAGGAAGTGCAATGGGGGGCTGGGAACCAGCCATCCTGTGCTTTCGCACACCCTTCCTGTTTACCTTCCCCAGATTTCTCCAGGTACCCATTTAGACCTGGGTTGACTCTGGCTAAGCTTACAGAATCACGCAATTGACCCCCGTCCCAAACTGAAGAATTGGGTACACTGGGATTCGAACCCGCGTCCTCTCAGACAAAGGATCCTGAATCCAGCGCGCCAATCCACTCGGCCGGGACGGTTCTATTTCCACAGGAAATGGAAAACACTTGGATCGCAACGATTTTCAAGCCATTTGTAATTCCCACACAACAAAAGTAGTGAGACATTGCCTACGGATAAACGGAGTTCATTACCAGAAAAACCACCTTCGGCTTTCCAATGGAGTGTTGTCCAGTCGGATTGGTTTCGGGAATTATATACGTGCTTCGTGAAAAATATACCCTCTTTTTATTAATCTCTACAAATTAGTGCTGATCTACATCGGTGATCACGCTTATTTCTTCTCCTCTGATTTTCAGAATTAAATCCATCACGGGAAAAGAAGTTGAATAATAATACCTTAAATCCAACCAAAGTTCCAGATAGAATTTGCCCGTGTTCTTACAAACAACGTACAATCGCGTCAATACCTTCACTTACCAGGTATATTTTACAATAATCTTCCCCATTTTTATAAATTCCTTGACCCAAGCTTTTTGAACAAATTTATAGTCGGCAGTGGTGCATTGACGATCGTGAACTGAATTATAAAAAACTTCAATTGACGGCAATTATATCGAATGGAGCCACGAGGTGGAATTATTTTACTCATACGGGTTATGGACTTACACGTTAATAAATCATATATTTCATCATCTCGAAAGTGTTGTTTAAGGAGGGGGAAACCATAAAATCGTTACTTTTTTGTACTTTATCAGTTGGCTTTAGAATTTCGGGGGAAAAACTTTAGAAATAAAAAACAGATTTTATTCAAGTACGTATGATTATTTTTAACTGTTTTCCATTTGAATTCTAAGAGCAGCAACTTCACAGAATATTTATGTATGATTTTATATCAATAAGAACCATCTACCCATGCGCTATCTACAACTTCACCTTTCTGCAAACGTGCCGATGCTGGTAAAATTAATTTCAAATCATAGTATTTTTGCAAGTAAACCAATTTTTCAAGTAAACCGATAGAAGATACTGTTGAATACAAATTTAAATTACATGATTTATGTGCCAGGTCATAAGATAATACTCCCCCACCCGATGCAATAGGATTACTTAAATGATCATGGTCACAAACTGTCATTTCCCCACTGCTCTAAACAAATTTCCCTTTACATACCCAAAACGTATCTTTATCTTTAATTGTTAACTCACCCTCTGGTGATAAAGCCATTGGACAGTTCAAGTTGTGCAGCCATGAATTTGACTTCATGGCTGCTTTAATAAGAGCAAACATAGATGCGCCTAAAGTATCTTCTCCGCCAAATGATTCAAATAAAATTACTATTTGTGTGGTGCAACCCAAGTCTCTTTGAGCCTATCAAAGCCTATAAGAGACCTATAAGCCTATAAGGCCTATAAGAGACCGCAATGGTTTTATGTTCTTTAAGACGATTTGAGTTTGATGGATCACGCACATTCATGAGTTTATCTTTGATGTCAAAAACTACATGGTCGCTCTTCAAGGCTGAACTTCAAAATCTATTGAAACGCAAGATGGCATTATCACCTGAAACCGTCCCCAAAGATTTGTATGTACGGCCCGTACTGTTCCTCAATTGATGTTTTAATTTTAACTCTGAATGGATATCTGAAAGAAACATTGGACAATAATGGCATAAAGTGTATCCCTTCCCTTGACTTAGAACAAGACTGGTGGTTTTTTAGCATCACTGGATAGTAAAAATAAGCATACCCAGGGTTTCACTGATTCAATGGACGGAGACCACATCAAATATAAAACCCCCTTTTTAACTTTGTTTTATCTCTTCTTACGTTTTGTCATACTGCAACACAGAAACACCAACCTTTAAATGCTCGTTTGTCCTCTTTAAACAACTATAGTCTACTTTTGAATTATCTGCCACCTTCGCCAACAAAATTAATCACCAATTGATCAAAACGTGTCTTACTAGCGTCCATGTGTACGTCTCGTGACGAGGACTGAATCACTGAAGTGCTGAGTCGAAAAAAAGAGTTGGACACCCTTAAAACCCTCTCAATTTGCATTATATTCTATAAAATTCTTCCTGCCCCTCCCACCTCTTAAAAATTTCTCTTATAAACTATTTGAGATTTATATCTGAATTTTCAATAAATAAGATTATTAACCCGCTCCCATTTTTACCATAACTCTCCACCAAATTAAAAATGGTACCCACCAAGTCGAGAAAAAAACTAAAAATTATGTAAGTCTGGGTAAAGTGTCTGCATCTCTTTCTGTGGGTAATGTGAGTAGACATCACACGACTTTTCATTAATTTTTTTGCGAAAGATGATTTAACACTGTCCCTAACACTCGGCTCCCGAATCTATTTTTCAAGAAGGGTCGAAACTTGCATCCATAGGAGTTTTTTATTTCACCTGGATCCTTGTTAATACTACCACTTGCAGGGGAGTTGATTGGGTCTCCGAACTGAGTCCGAAGAACTAAAATTTTGTTCAAAACGGAATTGGCTAAATACAACTATATATATATATATATATATATATATATATATATATATATATATATATATATATATATATATATATATATATATATATATATATATATATATATATATATATATATATATATATATATATATATATATAGGGAGCAAATCACTTCTAATCTTTTCTATTCCAAATGCTTCCAATCCCCCCGTTCACTGTGAGTGCTCTGTGGCGGGGGTTTTACTCTCTATCGACGGTGATGGTGTTAATTCTTCTAGCAACCAATACAGAGCATCGACACCGAAGCCTAGATCAGTCACGAGGCTCTCTAGATAGAAAATGAGTGAAGCCACTCAATTTGGGTTAACCATGAACTAAAATCCCCCAAACCCTCACTTTCTTTTCTGGTCGTGCATGAATTGTCTTGGAATTGTGTTGTTGGTGACAATTAGTTCTTAGTGTACTTCCCCTGAGATGTTGGTGTTGGTTGACGACCCTATAGAAAGTAATAAATGTATATCAGCTCATTGAAACACTTTTGATTTCTTCCTGAAAATGAATTTATATTAGGCTGAAAAATAATAAATATTAGCCTGAAAACTTTTTAAGGGACAAAGTACCCATTTCAAATATTGAGTTCATACTAGTAGCTAAAAGTGTCAGGACAAGAAATTATCCCATATTTGGACCCAAAGTGGGAATTTTAATGTAGAGACTCCACACTACCAGTTAAAAATGTAAAGACCAAAGATTGCCACATGCATAGAGATAAATGGTCCCTCTTTACGCTTTAGTTTATTATAAGAATCTCTCTATAAAATTAGAGTCTTAAAATACATGTGGAAGGGGTGTCAGTGTCCTTTTGTCGTGCTGAAAGGATATCAAGCAGCAGATAATCTGTTGTATGCTGAATAGCATCATTGCCAGTCTGAAAAAAGAGCGAGAATTGTTATTCCTGATAAACAAGGATGATTTTAAGCTTAAAAGAAGACTGTTATTGAGCTGAAAAGAAACCTATTATTAATCTAAGTGCTAGGATCCTTAAATTCCCGTTCTTAGAGGCAGGGACCTATTTCAACAGTATAGCGCTGCTAAAATATTGTTCATATACTTAGGCTAGACTTGGATGATCAATATTCTAATAGTCTAAAAAATTTACTTGACATAAATTTTTTTTTTTTTACTTTTAAAGCATGGTGAAAAGACTTCCTTCAGGACCATGTGGCCCCCTCACGGCTCCTCAAAAACCATTAAGAAGAACCCTGTTATTATTCGCCTTATTAAGCTGAATATACCAATTTTTGGGGTGGGGCAATGTCCTCCTTCCCCTCTTTGAGGTAAAGAACACGGCCCCTGATATAGTTATTTTCCCATGCCGAAAGGCATTAAGTTTTGTACCGGTAAAATGTTAAGCTATTCGGGAAATATCTATGATTTGCACTTACACTAGAGCTGGCAACTCCATCTTGGTTGGAGCGTTTAGAGGGCCTTCTATTCCTATTTTGCATGAGAGTCGAAGGGACAGTATTTTCCCCGCTTTGCTAGGGGGCCACAGAAGTGCCGGCAATTTTGCCATATATAGGAGCAGTATTGTTTCCACTTCGCCGAGGCATCATGGAAGGGCCGGCATTTTCTCCATGTATAGGGGCAGCATTCTTGCCGATTTGCATAATCCTTGACTTCTTTGTCAAAGGAGGGCATTGGTCTGAATTTTCCTTAAATAGAAAAAAAATTTTAGTTTTGAATGAGATACTTACTTACTTACTTAAGTCTCCTGCCGGGCACTGCTCGGCGTAGAGAGTGACGTCTGCCTCCTCCACCCACTTCGGTCCATGGTGAGTATTTGCTCTTCGCCCTGTCTGATGTTTGCCATCGCCAAGAACTCGGACAGGCTGTCGGACCAACGTTTCTTCGGTTTGCCACGAGGTCGCTTCCAACCAACTTTGATAAGGTCGAAGTCATAGATCATCTTTGCGGGTAGATGTGGTGGCATTCGAAGTAGATGCCCGAACCATCGTAAGGTTCGCTCGGCTGCTTGAGTCGAAAACCAAGACTTCTTTGTGAGCTGCAGAAGCTTTTCATTGCTGACGAAGTCGAACCATCGTAGGCCCTCAATCCTCCTCAGGCTCTTTGCATGAAATATGTCTATTTTCTTGAGGGTTGCAGCTGATGCTTGCCATGTCTCAGCTCCGTAAAGCATCACAGAACCGACTAGAGCAATAAAGATCCGTAGTTTCGTTGTGCGACTGATATTTGGTTTTCACCAGAGGTGACAATTCAGTCTACCCATGACAGAAGACACTTTAGATAATCTTGCCTGCAGCTTGGGGAGAAGTGAGCCATTTGCAGAAATTACGGAACCCAGGTAGGTGAAGTTTTTAACAGCCTCGATGCTAGTGGTGCTGTCCAGGCTAACTGGAGAGTTAACAGCGGGAGAACACGGGTCTATGGCCATAACTTTAGTTTTGTTCCAGTTTATATGCAGTCCTACTTTGGCAGCCTCTTCTCGCAGAATTCGGAGCGCTTTTTTTTAATGAGATAAATGGGTGGAAAATCATAGTTCCCCGTTAAGTTTGCTTCTAGCCCATGTCTCCCAGCATATCCACAAAATTTTTTCATAAAATATAAAATTTTTTTTTCCAAAAAGCTATAGCCCATGTGTATCTAGAAGAAAACAAACCCCTACTATGTAACAACAAGTCACGTAATGGTGCGTCATCTTTAAATGTAAATATTGGGACCATGATCAATTTTTTTTATAAAGAGGACTCCCACGCTTAGCTAGCAGACTTTAACAAGTCCTATTACGTAACATCCAAAGAAATTATTTGGATTAGTAAACGATACTTTATCGCGTAAAAACCAAAAAAGTATCTGCATTTATAAACAATACCCTATTACGTAAGAAGCACCTGTCTCCTGACGAAAACATTTCCTCTAAAGTAACAAACACCTGCATCTTGAAGAAGTTTCTAAGAAAAATGTGTGGACCGAGATTTTGAGGTGGTGGGCCCTCCTTTATACTGAAACCTCCTTACTAGTTTTAACGTTTTAAACTTGCATTTACCAGTTTAATTATTGAATAATGAACGATTTTAAATTCTTACGTTTTTGTTTCGGTATTTTTACCAGTATTATTAACGAGATTGTTTTTTTGTAATAAGCTCATATTTTGGGAGCGATGCTTAGTACGGGGATACCATAGAAAGCTTGTGGTAATTGTGCCACATTGCCTGGGTAGGAATTTAAAGCGCTAAAATATTATAGACAAATGTTTATTCACCTGATAAGCCTTTGTGTTGGGTGGTCGCCTTTAAACTATTTGTTCGATTTATAGTTTTAAATATTCGGTATATGACGACTTATACTTACTTACGACACGACCGCCTGTCCATGGACTATTCTTGGCGGTTGATTGTGTGGGGCTATGCTGTTTCACTTATGTAATGGGATGGTTAAGGCCTCGTTCAAATACTTATTCATATTAACTACTAAAGTAGGAAAACAATCTTCCTCTCTCCTTCTGTCTTTCTTTTTTGATTTCTTATATATTTTATATTTTATCTATTATTTATTAAATATTATAACTTTATAATTTTAATATTTTTATATATTTTATTTATTGTTTATTAATTATTATTTTGCGAAAGCAACAGTATGATTTGGTCGTTTTTTTTTTGTCTTTTTTTTCTAGCACCCCGATTTCAGCTTATTCCTAGAAAGTGGTAAGGGTCTAACCTCTGCGATCTTTACGAAAAGAGTAGACCTTAGGCCAGATAAATGAATATGACTTTGCGTTTTGGAAAGCTTCGTAGAACTCTTGCCTGGCACCAAGAAGGGTGGTTTTTGCTTGTCTTTGAGGAAGAGCCTATAGTGTGTGAATTGAAGTAGAGTTGTATAGCCTAAGTCAGAGAAAACTATCTGAAGTTATGCAGTCAAGCTTTCGTTTCATCAAACCATGTTTCTGCTTTCGAGTGGAGAGCTCTGTTCTAGCTGGAAAACAGGCAGGCGCCAGCTTCAAATTGAAGATGGACTAAAATCTATAAGTTTTAAACAAATGTGGCTGTTACCCGGCCCCAGAGCCAAAATATCTTCTTTGAGTGATAAATAAGAAATTTACAGAAACAAAAAGTGGTATTTTCCCATAGGTCTGATAGAGCTGCCATCTATTGCTTCTACTCATATCTGTTCGTGTATTCAGCTCAGATAATCATTCTGTTTTTTGCATTTGGGATTGCAGTAGAGAAATTGTAGCAGATTTGCCTCTTAAACTTTAAAGGTTCTTTATTGCTAAAGAAATTGGAATTTATCCTTTGCTTTTTTCTAAGTGATCAAACAGTTCGTGGTAACGAACTGTAATAGGGAGTGACCCGGCTCAATATTAAACAAAACTACGAAAAAAGGAACTTCGAGGCTAAAATATATACCAAAAGAATCAAATATTTATGCTTATTGTAAACATATAAGATTCATCATATTTAATATTTGTCATCAAAAGTTACGAGCCTGAGAAATTTTGCCTTATTTAAGAAAATAGGGGGAAACGCCCCCTAAAACTCATAGGATCTTAACAAAAATCACACCATCACATTCAGCGTATCAGAGAACCCTATAGAAAAAATTTCATGGTCCAATCTACAAAAAGATGGAATTTCGTATTTTTTGCCAGAAGACAGATCACGGGTGCGTGTTTGTTTGTTTTTTTTCCCAGGGGTCATCGTATCGACCAAGTGGTCCTAGAGTGTTGCAATAGGGCTATTCCTAACGGAAATGAAAAGTTCTAGTGCCCTTTTTAAGTGACCAAAAAAATTGGAGGGCACCTAGGCCCCCTCCCACGCTCATTTTTTCTCAAAGTCAACGAATCAAAATTTTTAGATAGCCATTTTGGTCCACATAGTCGAAAACCATAATAATTTTGTCTTTGGAGATGAGTTACTCCCCCAAAGTCCCTGTGGGAGGGGCTGCAAGTTACAAACTTTGACCAATGTTTACATACAGTAATGGTTATTGGGAAGTGTACCGACGTTTTCAGGGGGATTGTTTTTGGTTTAGGTGTGGGGTTGAGGGGAGGGGGCTATTTGGGAGGATCTTTCCTTGGAGGAATATTTCATGGGGGAAGAGAAATTCAATGAAAAGGGCTTAGGATTTTCGAGCATTATTATAAAAAAACAATGAAAATATAAACATGAAAAGGTTTTTACAATTGAAAGTAAGGAGTGGCATTAAAACTTAAAACGAACAGAGATTATTACGCATATGAGGAGTTCTAAAAATACT